>NW_007229145.1:3458-3758 GCF_000164805.1 Carlito syrichta | reverse complement strand
CGGCGGCCGCTTCTTCTTCGAGTCCCCGCCGCAAGTCTTGCCCAGCGCTTGTTCGCACATCTTCGTGCTGGCGGCCGGCTGGTAGGTGATAGTCCGCAGAAGCTCCATCGCCGCCTCCTCGCCCGGCGCTCATTGCCTGCGGCCGCGTCCGAGGCGCAGACACGCGTCCGAGCCGGCCCTGACGCTCGAGGCTCTGCCCCCGCGACCCGCCCGCGCCCAAGCCCGCTTCGCTTGTGCGCGTGAGAAGGCGCGGCGGAGCCTTATATAGGGCTCGGCGGGGAGGGGGCGGAGACTCGAAGC
>NW_007229145.1:0-3438 GCF_000164805.1 Carlito syrichta | reverse complement strand
GGAGCGGGAAGCAAGGGCGACATCTGGTGGGACGTTGCAGAAATGCAGTTCGCGGTCCGAGTGGGCTGCGGCTTTACGACCGTCTGGGGCAGTGATGTCAAAATCGATGGGGGTGATGATCCTGCGATCGGAGTCGCAGGTGACTTCCGATGACCCATCAGCTGCCCTGGTACTGGGAGCGCCAGACTTTGGGGGGGGGGGAGGCGTGGCAGGATGAAGAGGGGCGCACAGGCAGGTGGGCCAAAACGTGACCCTTTCCTAGTTCCAGATTTTACCGTAGGAACACGTTTTTTTTCTTGCTCTGCCTACCATAGTGTGACATTTATGGAGCACTGCTCAGTGTTTCGGAATGCCTTATTTTAATTCTACGTCTCTGAGTGGGAAATATTGCAATTGTAAGGGAGGAGAAATAATTTTCGATTCTTTTGGCCTGGTCCCGGTACACAGATTAACAAGAGGAAAATGAGTTAATTACCGTGCATGTCTCCCATATATATGGCAGATAACCAGGGAAATGAGTAACTCAAGGCGATGGAGTAGAAGGAAGGCTTCAATCCCATCTTTAGCTCGAAAGAGTTGGAGGAGGTGAGTTAAGGAAAGGTAACCAGTAAAAGTATGGTAAATAAGAGTGAGGTTTGTTCTTTCTCCACTGGTAAGGCTTTCATAATCTAGAGTCATCCTTTTCTTTCTGGTATAGAGGAGACAGGCTTACAAATGGAGTTTTTAGGGGCTTTTGTTTTGTCAATACAAAGTTTCCTCACAAAAGAGTCATATGCCATTTTCAGAGCTTCTCCTGTGTTTGCCGCTTCTCAAAATAATCAGCTCAAAATAACCCTTATCCCAGAGCCATATTTGGGGTGGCTTAGTCTGGTCTCTTCCATTATTATTCCCATTTTACAGTGGAGACTTGGAAAATTAAAATAACGATTCTCTCTATATGTCTTATTAGATCATCCAAGTCATGTTAAATAGCAGCACACTTGAATTTTTTAATCTAACAAGATATGGTAAACAATTTTTTGACATTAAGTTCCAGAGACGTTTAGAATACCAGATTCATGAGCCCCAGGGAGGTACTTAGGAAAAGGATTGCTACAGTCCACTATCAAATTTAGGTGTGTGTGGAACATTTACAAAGACATTCTGTCTCAAGTACTTCCAACATAATGTGGAAAAGAGGCTTTGTTGATGTTACAGAGTAGAAAGGGAAAGTCTTTTTTTATCCTTTGCCGTGTTCAGGGCAAGTCCAGGCATGTTTCTTGTGACAATAAAGTTTAACCCCAAGATTATCAGAACTGTAATAAGGTGTGGGGCAGAGGGATAGAAACTAAGAATGACATAATCCTCCCCTTATTCATAAACCAAGGGGTGACATTTGCTTTTAGATTTATCCAAACCTATTTACTAGCCTATAGAGAACTTGCAGGTTTGGAAAATACTTTCTGAATTTCCCAGAGCTAGTTCTACACACCATGTCTTTATTTTATTGGTTGATAATAAACTGTGTGTGTGTGTGTGTGTGTGTGTGTGTGTGTGTGTGTGTGTGTGTGTGTAGCCTAAGATAAAAGGACTATGAAGACTACCTTGTAATTATTTTTTTATTATTTCAATTGCTTCTTTGATTATCATATACTATTCCATATGAATTTAACAAATGGACTTTGGTATTTGACAAAATATTAAATATTCCATATGAAATTCAGGTCTAACTTCCATAGCATGCGATGATTTAATAAAATGTTAACACTGTCTTATGGTGTCTTCTTTCCAACTGTGAAAATACGATTTTTCAGATTGTGGTGCCATCATGTGGACAGAATCAAAATTGTAGTTCATAAAACAAAAAGAAACTAAATGTTCTTTCTATTGGTAATAAATCACTTACAAAATATGTCTTTGTAGATCTATAAATTTAATGAATATACAATTAAAATTCCAATAGGCTTTTTAGTGGCAATTGATAAGCTGATTGTAAAATGTATATGAAATTGTAAGGGATCGAAAATAGCAAACTCGCCCTAAAGAATGTTAAAAGGGGGAACGCCTTTCTATCAGCTTCAGGACTTTCAATAAAACTATAGCAATTAATAAAGCAATTAAGCTTGTTTGGTCCTTTCACAGAGACAAACTGACCAAAGGGCTAGAATAATGAGTCTAGAAATAGACTCACACATACAAAACTTTGATATATGATAGAAGAGGCAGGATGGACTGTTGAGGAAAGGAGGGATTATTTAGTATAAATAGAATCAGAATGAAATTTTTTCCACATAAAAAATGAAATCCATACCTTACATTATGTTAGTTTGCTAAGACTGTTCTTATAAAATACCATAGACTGTGTCTCTTAACAACAGAAATCAATTTTCTCACAATTCTGGAGACTGTAAGTCCAAGGTTAAGGTGTTGACAGATTTGATTTCTCCTGAGAACTCTCTCCTTGGTTTGCAGATGGCCACCTTCTCACTGTGCTCTCATAGTGTTTTATCTGTGTCTGCATCCTTGGTGTCTCCTTGGGTGTCCAAATTTCATCTTACAAGGACAGCAATCAGACTAGATTAGGGCCCACCCATATGACATCACTTTAATCATTTCCCTAAAGGCCCTATCTCCAAAACAGTCACATTCTGAGGTACTAGAGTTTTAACATATAAATTTGGGGGTGGGGACACAAACTTGCCCATAACATACACCATAGGCAAAAAAAATCTGCTATAGATGAAATAAGGACTTGAATGTCAAGAGCAACACTTAAAAATATTAGTAGAAATTATAGGTAACTAACTTTTTAAACATAAAGGAGGGAAAGATTTGTTAATATGTAAAAAGCCATAACTGTAGCAAAATATTGATAAATTTGACTACACTAAAATTAAGAGCTTTGATTCATCGAGACACCTTAAAATGATCAAAGGCTATAAGTTGATAGTATTTCTGTTAAAGGATAGACTTAAGCACATTCAAACTTTACCAAGTGTATGTGAGCATTCAGTGACTCATGAATCGGGCAGCCCCAGCCTGCAAGCAGCTCAGTACTCCGCTGAGGGTCCAGAGGGAACTCTTGTAAGGTGGCCAGAGAAGCAAGACAAAATATGTTTGATTGGTCAAAGCAAAAAGTTCCTAGTTAAAGGTTAATTGGTGGTTCCATGTTTTTTTCTATTGTGAATAATGCTGCAATTAAAAAAGGTTAATTGGTGGTTTCTGACAGCTAAAGTTTCTAGTTATAGGTGATTTGGTGATTTCTGATTGGTTAAACTTCGTTTTCCTTTTATTTTTACATTGGGCTTTGGTTTGCTTATGTAGGAATCTGACACACTGGAGCTATGTCAGCCTGGTAGGCTTCCAACTAAAATTTATTTTTAATACACGTGGCCATCAAATAATTAGTACAATAACATACAATGGGCTTCTACAAATTGAAATGAAAAAAAAAAAAAA
>NW_007229144.1:0-2083 GCF_000164805.1 Carlito syrichta | reverse complement strand
ACCACAGCTTTGATTTGCTGGGCTCAGGCGAACCTTCCGCCTCAGCCTTCCAAGTAGCTGGAACTACAGGTATATACCACCATGCTTAGCTAATTTATTTACTGAAGTGACGAGGTCTCACCAAGTTGCCCAGGCTGGTCTTGAACTTCTAGGCTCAGGCAATCCTTTCACCTCCACCTCTCTAAGTGTTGGGATTACAGGCGTGAGCTACTGCATCCAGCTTTCAGAAGCCATTTTAGGGAAATGCTCCAAGTGTGCACAAAGATTCATGTAAAAGAATGTTAACTGTAGCATTTATCTGCAGGACTGAAAAATGAGAATACTGTAAATATCTATCAGTGGGCAAAATTCATTAAGGTAAAACCACATTGTACAGCAATATGTCATTGTTTATTACAAAGAATCAATTGTTATGAAAAAAGACCCATAGTACACTTTTAGGTGATGAGGGCAAGTCACAGAATATTATTTATTATTATCTTATTTGTATTTTTTATTACAAATATGATGTGTGCTTGTAAGTATATTTTTCTAAACAGTCTTACTCATCAGTGCATAGAAATGGATATACATTGAATTACTAAGAACAGTTACCAGTGGGGAGGGCAGAGGATCAAGAGATCATCAAGATTCAATTTTTTATATTATATATTTTTGTATTATTTAAATATTTTTTTCCCCAAGTACCCCATTTCACCGAATCTAAGATACCAATGATAGATTACGTACTTACCACTAAGGGGGAAAAAAACAATACTGTAAGATAACATTTATTTTAAGATGTATCCCATGTTTGATATATTAAATATTGGGGGGTGCCACTGGATCAATAAAATAGAATATATGACTTTTGGTATTTTTTATAACATAGAAAAAATTACCATTGACACTCTAGGAATATGCATCATATTTTATGTACCAAATTTTGGGTTTTCAGTTGACTAACGATAGAATTTGGCTAGCAAATGATCTTTTCTTTTTAAAATCTAATATCTACCTAGGTTTCTTTGATCTGTGTGCTTTCATTCCTTACTCTACTCTGCAAGATCCTCGCATTTCACAAAGGACCCTGTGCATCATGGTAACTAAATGTTCTGTGTTCTCCTACCTTATCAGCTTTACCTTAGTTTCATTCCTATATTTTAATCATTAACAACAGGATCAAGTGAGAGATGATTTTAAAATCTGAAAAATAAATTCTTAATACCATCACTTGAATCAACAGAGCCATTGAATCAAATGAACCCTGAGATATGAATCTCTAGGACATCATTTGAAATTAGATGATATTAGGCTATCAGTAAGTCTTTGGAAATAAGCTAGGGAAGTATTCTGTTTTTCTGCTAAGCATTTTAGCATTATATTCATGATAGTTTTCTAGCTTGATGATAAATCTTTGCCTCCAACTTTTACTTCATTCAAGCATTATTTAAAGGAATAGTTGAAAACTTGGGCTCATATCAAGATTGCCTCTTTCTCATCCTTGTGTCCTTTCACCTTCTTACAGAAGAAAATTAAACAGATTAGACACGGTTATTTCTTTTAAAAGTAATGAATGACTGTTTATAAATTAATGAATATTCTTAGCAAGGTGGCATGAATGAATAAATAAATCAACATTAACGTCTCTTAGAATTTATCATATTCCTGTGTTTTCCAATTGATTGACTTTAGAACAGCCAAATGGATAATAATCATAAAGAGTTGAAGAAAATGCTGTAAAGCGAGAAAATATTGAACAAATATTCTTTATGACTAGGCATCACAATCATAAAAAATGATTTGAAAAATTTTTTTATATCAACACTCTCCTAGCATTGCTCAGATACCTTTGCCAAGAAGGAAAAATAATTTAAAGCAGAAATATCTTTCCTCCATCATCTGGAAGAATTAGGAGAAACTTACTTCTCAACAAGCTGTTGCTTTTGATTTTTTTTTTCTTAGAGATGAGACTCAAGTATTTCCAGCTCAAGTTGCTGTGGGCTGGAAGAGCACCATGGGTATTGGCAAGCAAACAAGCAACAGACAAAGCATCTTTCTTGGCTTCCAGTGTTAAAAGCCTTAAATAAAACATTTCCCCTTT
>NW_007229143.1:0-716 GCF_000164805.1 Carlito syrichta | reverse complement strand
AATAGCTCTATTCCCATCCTCCAATCCATCATTCACAACTGGAAATTGATTGAAAAAAGAAAATAATAGACTGCTCATGTTTATATATTTAGGGATAATAAGAACTTTTAATTAAGAATATTGCAGTTTTCTTTACATCTTGTTAGAAAGAGAAAGTATAGCTTCAAGTTTTAGAATCTCAAAGTGTTAGGAAATCTCACCTACTGCCAGAATCTCCTCGTCAACATCTCTAACAAGAAATATTTTAGACCATCACAGCAAACAAACAAACAAACAAACAAAAAAACAGAACACAGTACTTTTTAATGCAGCCCTGTCTTCCTCTCTGGACAAATTTACTTATAAGAATATTTTCACTCTGCTTTTTTAACTATTTTCTCATGGCCTTAAAAAACATTCTAATAATGTCCATAAAGAGCAAATCTACTCCCCGCTGAAACTGAAGTTCCTTGAAAGACTGTTGTCCTCTAGATTGGGCAACCCTGTTCGTTGAACCATGCATAATAGATGCATAAATATTCTGAAATAATAAACAAACTGTACACTGCACTTCTTTATCTGAAATTTATGGAACCATATACACAGACTATTACTATTTAAAAGACCAATCAAAAGACATATAGTTAATTACAGATGTTAAAGAAAATCTAGCATGTTGCAATAGCTACTAGGGTGAAAAATAATACCAAAAGATTATTTTTTTCTTCTTGGCTTGG
>NW_007229142.1:19259-22689 GCF_000164805.1 Carlito syrichta | reverse complement strand
TTTGTCTGATATTAAGATTGCAACTCCTGCCTTCTTCTGTGATCTGTTTGCCTGGAAATTTGTTTTCCATCCTTTAACTTTGAGTCTGTGGGCATCCTTTGTGATGAGATGAGTTTCCTGGAGACAGCAAATTACTAGGTCATATGTTTTTATCCAGTTTGCCATTCTATGTCTTTTCAGTGGCATATTTAGCCCATTTACATTCAGGCTGATTTTTGAAATGTGGGAATTTGGTCCTGTAGTGATGCTCTTATAATGCCATTTTGTTTTCGTTTAGCTTTAGTGTTCATATGTGTGTGTTTTTTAATTTTTATTGGCATGCTGTATGATCTGTCTGTTGCTTCTGTATTTGTGATGTTGTGAAGTATACCATCTTTTGTTTCTTTTTTCTTCTGTGAACAGCACCTTTTAAAGTGTCTACTGTAGAGCTGGCCTTGAAGCAGCATATTCTCTTAGAGACTGGATATCTAGGAAAGATTTTTATTCTTCTTTATTGATAAAGCTTAGCCTGACTGGGTAGGAAATTCTTGGTCAAAATTATTTATCTCTGAGAACATTAAAGATTGAGGTCCAATTCCTTTTGACCTGCAGTGTTTCTGCAGACAAATCTGTAGTAATTCTGATTGGTCTTCCCTGGCAGGTAGTCTAAACTTTTTCCCTTGCTGCCTTTAGGAATTTTTCTTTTATGCCCACTTCATGTAGGCAAATGACTATGTGTCTATGGGCTGGTCTTCTCATTAGATTTCTTGCAGGGGTTTATGAATCTCTTGTGCTTGTATAGTTAGCTCTCTAACCTGATGAGGGAAGTTTTCTTAAATGACCTCATGGAATGTTTGTTTCAGGGATTTTCTGTTTCTCTATGTCAGATATTCTGATCAGATGTAGGTTTGGTTTCTTGATAAATTACACATCTCTTGGAGAGTTTCTTATTTCTTCTTAAGTTTTTTTCCCCTATATTTTCAATAGTTAGGGTTAATTCTATATTTTGGTCTTCCAGCTCTGAGATTCTTTCTTCTGCACGGTCATTTCTGTTTCCCATGCTTATCAGTTTGTCATTTATTTCTTGGATGGAGTTCTTTATTTATCTTATTTCTTGAGTTTGTCCAGCTCTTTGGCAATTTCATTTAGTTTTAGCACTTGCATTTCTTCATTTTTATTCATTCTATTCGATGATTCTCTGATCTCTGTAAGTACCTTCTGGGTACTGCCATGATCAGAAATAGTCATTGTTTGTGCCCCAGTAGTTGTTCTTTTTAGCACTAACTCTTTGCTGGGGCACTGGTTGCCAGCAGTTATTCATTGGTTTTCCTTCATTTGTAGCAGTTCTCCTATCTTTCTTTTTAATTCTGTTGCTCAGTGGAAAGTAGAAAAGCAGTCACTTCTGGTATTTACCTTTTGTCCTTCTTTTACCTGGGGATCTGTGTTTGTTCAATTATGAAGTAGGGCTGGGTATGGGGCATTGTGCTGTCCCTTTAAAATTTCAAGAACTTACTAGAGGATGAGAGGGGCTGCAAGGATTCAGAACATATTGGCAGGTCATACTGTTTGCTATCTGGTGAATGGGCCAGCTAAGACTTGCTCTCCATTTCTGGACAATATGACCTTACAATGGGTATGCTTGCATAGCCCCTGAGTTCAAGACAGGGTGTAAGAGGGAAACAAGAGAAGAGAAGGAGGGAAAAAAGGGAAAGGAGGATAAAAGAAAACTAGAAAGGAAAATAGAAAAAGAAAGAAAAAACACAAAAAGCAGAGAAAGAATAAATAAGAGAAATAGAAGAAGGAAAGGAAAAAAAAAAACAGCCAACAAACAAAACAACCAAATGAGATAATTAAACCAACCAGCCAATACTGCCACCAACCTCCTTCTTGGTCAGTTCCACTGTCTGCATCTATCATCTAGCAACTGGTTCAGGGTGGAGGGTGGATTGTCTGGGATTCTGCATCTGCTCTTACCCGCCAGGGCTTGTGCACTTGGGGCAATGTTCTCTGAAGTTGCAAGGAGCAGCCTGGATGCAACACAGAGATCAGCACCTGGTCTCGAGATGCAGTTCTGCTGTTCCACAGAGGCCACACTGGAACACTTCTCTCTTAGGCATTAGAGAGTCTGCTCAGTTTCTCTGCCAGGAGCTATCGCTCCCTTCCCAGCATTTACAGTTGACAGACCTCCAGACCTGGTGGCAAGGCTCTGGAGCCCCGTCTAGGCTTGGGGTGGTCCCTCCCCACTGCTTTTTTTGGGAGTCTGTCTCAGGTTCCCTCCCTGCATTCCCTACACAGCCCTCACTGTCAGTGTTCAGTTTGTTCTAGCAGATTTTCCCTAGAAAAGCTCCCAAATTGTCTGCCACTAGATCTCCCACTCCAATTGCATGAGTCTGTGTTTGGTCCAGTGTGGGGGTGGGGCATCTGTTTCTCCAGTATCATGCACTTGGAGTATTATCTTTGGGCAAATGATGGTCAGTTTCAGGAGGGCGGGGAGAGATCATCTCTTGGTCTCAGGATGCAGGCACCTCAGAAATGGGCAAGATAAAGCAGGTCTCTGCCTAGTCCCGGGACAGAGAAAATGATAGTGGTCCATATTTTCTCCCTCTGTTGGATCTCAGCTCCAGATTTCCTCCCTGCACTTTTTCCATGGTCTCTGCTGCCCGTGCCTGGCCTGTTGCCACAGGTGGTGGTGTGGGCCAGGTGCCAAATGATCTCTTCTGCCTTTTTCTGAGAGATGCCCTGGGGATGATGAGTCTTTCTGTGTGCAGTGGGTGCTGTATTCAAAGCAGTTGCAAATTATAACCGTTTCTGCAGGGGGCCCCAGGTGCTTGATTCTATGTCTCCCCTCAGTTGGACATTTGCTCACCCACTTGCACACATAAACAGATGCAGATTAGGTTTTTTGTGCTCTCACCCATGCAGAGACTCTCACACTCTGACAGGATCCCATGCCATCTTGCCCATAAAGCCTTGATGAGTTTTTAAGATTAAAACTCCGAGGGCTAATGCTTCTTGGTGCCCCCATTTGCGTTCCTGGTTGGGAAAAGGTATAAAGAAGAGGAGTTTTATCTAACACACTTAATCCCCAGCCTACCTTTCCAAGTGATCTTGACCAAGGACAGCACATGCATACCCAATATGTCCACTTGTAGACCGTTTTGCAGTAAGCAAATCAGGATTATGGGGACAAACTCTGATACAGCTTTCAAGATATGATTGGGCATGAAAATAGTGTGAAAATAAAAGTAACATACTGAATAGTTGAATGATATTGTATTTTAAATTCTTTTTTGAATAATAGCACATTCTCAAGAGATCCCTAGAATTAAACATTTTTGTCAATTATTTAGTAAGTGCCTAATTTGCTCTTGCTAGGGAAGAAAATTACATGGTTGTTCCTAAATTATTAAACAATATTTTGATGGCATTGACAGAGCAAGTAGCAAGATAT
>NW_007229142.1:0-19239 GCF_000164805.1 Carlito syrichta | reverse complement strand
TTTCATGTGTTTTTCTACTGTGAATACTGCCACGACATACGTTTGTGTGGCAGGTATCTTTTGGTGAAAGGATTTATGTTTCATTGGATATATACCCCAGTATTGGTATTGCTGGGTTGCATGGTGAGTTTATTTTTAAATCTTTCAGCAAACTCCAAAACTGCTTTGCAAAGGACTGAACTAGTTTTCATTCTGACCAACAGTGTGTGAGTGATACTTTTCTGCACAACCTCATCAACATCTGACATTTTTTGACTTATTGACAATAGCCGTCTTACTGGTGAGAGATGATATCTCATTGGGAATTTGGTCTGCATTTCTCTGATGATTATCGATGTTAAATATTCTTTTCATTTGTTTGCTAGCTGCTTGTTTCATATTTTAAAATGTCTGTCGATGTTCTTAGCTCACTTTTTTAATGAGGTTGATTTTTTTCTTTTTGGGATTTTTAAGTTTCTTACTGACTCTGAATATTATGGCTTTGTCGGATGCATGGTTTGCAAATATTTTCTCCCATTTGGTGGATTGTCTGTGTACTCCGTTGAATGTTTGTTTTTGCTATGCATACGCATTTTAGCTTAATGAAGTTCTACTTGTCCGTTTTTGTTTGTTACATTTGCTTTTGCAGACTCAGAAATAAATGTGTTGCTTAGGCCAATATCTTGCAGTGTGTCTCATGGGTTTTCTTCTAAATGTGTATTGTTTGAGGTATTACATTTCCATCTTAAACGCCCACTTGTACACAGAAATGAACACAGATTTGTCCTTCTGCATGCTCACCCATGCAGAGACTCTCACACTCTGACAGGATCCCATGCCATCTTGCCCATAAAGCCTTGATGAGTTTTTAAGATTAAAACTCCGAGGGCTAATGCTTCTTGGTGCCCCCATTTGCGTTCCTGGTTGGGAAAAGGTATAAAGAAGAGGAGTTTTATCTAACACACTTAATCCCCAGCCTACCTTTCCAAGTGATCTTGACCAAGGACAGCACATGCATACCCAATATGTCCACTTGTAGACCGTTTTGCAGTAAGCAAATCAGGATTATGGGGACAAACTCTGATACAGCTTTCAAGATATGATTGGGCATGAAAATAGTGTGAAAATAAAAGTAACATACTGAATAGTTGAATGATATTGTATTTTAAATTCTTTTTTGAATAATAGCACATTCTCAAGAGATCCCTAGAATTAAACATTTTTGTCAATTATTTAGTAAGTGCCTAATTTGCTCTTGCTAGGGAAGAAAATTACATGGTTGTTCCTAAATTATTAAACAATATTTTGATGGCATTGACAGAGCAAGTAGCAAGATATTGACCAGTCACCTTGCTATAGGAAAACTCTTGTGTAGCTCTGTTTTATCTTTCGAGGTGAAATTGAAGAGAAAAAAAGTCATTAACTCCTGTGAACTATATCTGCAAACTCTGATGGAAAGTCACACATAAAGTTCATTGTCCTTTATAAGACAAAGTAGAAAAGCGCACAACCTTATTCTTTTAAGAAATGACTAAATGAATCTCAGGACTGAAATCTGATTATCACTCAATGTCTTATTATTCTGGCTTCTGTAGGGAAATTTTGTTTAGAGATAAGATTTTACTCAAGGGCTTTTTTTCTCTTTTTCCTCATTGGAGTCTCACTCTGTTTCCCAGGCTGAAGTGCAGTGGCATGCTCACAGCTACAGTAGCCTTTGTGTGCTGGGCTCAGACGATCCTTTCACCTCAACTTCCCAAGTAGGTAGAACTACAGGCATGCCAGGCTAATTTTTTGATTTATTACAGAGACGAGGTCTCACCAAGTTGCCCAGGCTGGTCTTGAACACTTGGGCTCAGGCAATCCTTTTGCCTCTACCCCCCAAAATGCTGGGATTATCGATATGAGCCACTGTGGCTGGCAATTTTACTCAAATTTTCTTTATAGGATTTCGTAATTCAGTCAATTTTTTTGGCCTTTGTAAATTCATCTCTATATTCCTTTCAACACCTAGAACAGGGAATAAATGATCTTTTTCTTAAGATTGTCTTCTCTGCACCCTCTAAGGAGGATAAGTTTAAGGAGAAGAGAAAGATGGAAATTGGAATTAAAGATAAATCCTGAAAACAATTGTCTTTGACTCAATAAATTACTCCAATAATTTGATTTGGACTGTTGTATGCCTCACCAAGTTGCTCTCATCTGGGTCAGAGGCCTGCAGTGCTCAAGGAGTAGAAGGACATAATATTTTGGAAGAATTTTTTACCAAAAATTTGAGAAGTGAATTCCATTCTTCTTGTTATTGAGGGTCAGCCAGAAACATTATTAGATGCAGTTTGTTGAAATGAAAGAATATTTAATAGGCAAAAGATGATTCTTTTAGGAACCACCTATACTAAGTACCTATAATGTGCTAGGTACTTATGCCATTGGTTTTTACATCAGCCCTGTGGGATAATTTTTATGTCAGCCCCAGCTGATATGGAATTTGGGACTTCAGCTACCTTGGAAGTGCCTGATAGGACAAATGATCACTCCATTTGAGTTGCTTACACATAGTTGGAAAAACAAGAAGTAAGAACATGGAGAAGGGTCCGAAGTTCAAGGGGTTGGTGATAAGATGCATTGAGCACCTACTATAAACCAGTGTTAAAGTCCATCTTTTGAAAAAAGACCTCTCTTTCTTAGATGGCTAATGGGACATGTAGTTCCGCTAAACAAGTGCAAGTAATTTTCCCAAAGTTCTCCCAAACAGATCTTGATCGAGTTCAGTCTGATGGCAAATTTTATGTCTCCCTAATGCTTCATCCTTCAATGTAGAACAAAGACCTCAAAAAAATATTGTGAAGGAACAATAATTGTCAGTGTGCCTCGTAAGTGCTATTGCGATGGCAGGAAGGGAGAGGACACTAAGAGTTAAGTTTATTAGGAAAGATGAAACTGTACGAGCCAAAGTAGAGATGGGCTTGACATAGCAGGGGTGGGACAATCTGGAATTCAGCTCTGATGCCAATGGCATGACTATGCTTTCCCCAGCTGAGAAAGCATCTTGGAAATCATGGGAAGAAGACATGTATATGTGTCAGGAGTGGTTAGTGTACCCACAGTAAACTCTGGGGCAGCCCCTCTCACAGCTCTCTGGTGGTCTCCATGACCCCCAGGTTTCCTAGTGTGGTCAAGAACAAAGAAAATGTGGGTGAGTAAGTGGATGGGTTTTTCTCACAGAGTTCTGGGCTGTCTGCCTGTGCTCACCCTCTAAGGGTTACATCTTTGCAACCCCTCACAAAACGCTAAAGATAGAACATTCCAGACCAGAAAATGGCCTGCCTGGTGGTTATGGCTGCTTTAATGTCTTACTGCCTCCCTTTGGATTATATGAATCAGGGAGAAGTTGGTCATTCAAACGACTGAATGTAAGTGATTCAAATAAGTCAGTGACTTTTTCAGAGGACACATATGGACATTGCTTAAGAGTGGGCGAAGGCTTTCTCCAAAAACTATCTTTTTCATCCTGCTAGCTCTAAAACTCCCACATTCTCACTGTACAGTTTGGGGAGAATAACCAAGAATCCTATCCTTTTAGAATGTTTAAATAGACTGTTTTGAATTAGCTGTAGTTATAGTTTGAATATCTTCTTTCCCATCCAATAAAGTTTCAAGGTTGTCTTGGTCCAGGTTATCTGAGTATAAGCAAAGGACATGCACATTCACTGTTATATAAACTCCGTCAACAAACTTTATTAATCAATTGAATGTTATGGCATCAAGTTGCCTCAGAGCTGAAAAAGTCAGAGGGTCCTCATTACGGTTTTGGTTAATTATTTTACTATTCACACATTTGGAGACTCCACAGAAATTAGTTCAAATGCCTCTTCCTCAATGTATAAAAAAGGACCATATACTTAACGTACATGCATCTGAAAACACCCTCTTCTTTAACACTATCTTCAAAAGGGGATACCAGGAGTTCTGAGAACATGATCTGAAAATCTTTTCAATTGTCGGTGGTTCAGAAAAGTCCTGTACTTTGCAGAAGACCCTAGAAATCTGGAGCTAGTGGAAGACAGCTAGAGGAACCAAATTTCTCAATTCCTTATCCAGCTTTCCGGTCCCTGTGTTCTGCTGTGGGAGGCTGGATATGTTTTTAGTGTATGGGAAAGTGATGCTCCAAAATAGAAATACCAGAGTGACTTATGAAACAGAGCCCTGGTATTTAAGATTTTTGAACAAAAAATGGGAAATATTTCAGTGTAGCCAATTATAATGCCAACTTCTTCGATCTTCATTTACTTAGGGAAAGATTTCAGAGTTAAGATCTTAATTCCAGTTGAAACTGGTTTTTTAGGTTTTGAGGGGGCTGGATGTTGAGTTCTCTTTTCATTTATTTTTCTTTTATGATAGTCCTAGCATATCTGCAACTGTGCAAAAGTATCGATCTGATTATTACATGTCACTAGAACATGGTGTTTAATGTGACTTTGATGCTTTCCTCTTCCCATTTGCATGCAAGGTTGAGGAAACCTTCCAACATAACTGTTAAGTTATTTAGTTTATTTACTTAGTTTCACAATAATCCACACACTTTGAAAGAGTGATGATTCATGCCAATACACTTGTACCCTGGGGTGACTAATTCAGGTGCCTAAGGTCTCAGGCTGCGCTTGCAAATTGAAGTGTTGGAATTGGATGCCTTATGTAGACTGGCATGTCATCCTTTGGGTTTTGACATCTATTTTCTTCTCTCAGGCTCTTTCTTCCCCCCAACGTGGAATACTATCAACACAACGTGGAATACTATCAATACAAGCTATAGTCCAGAGGACGAGCTGTTAAGCTGGGATCACAAGGAGTTCTCTGGTGCATCTAAAGCACTAGTGCCTACGTAGCAATTCTGAAGCTTTTCTTTTTTAAATGCAGGTTTCCACAGGATCTCCTGCCATCTCCATTTACTCCTGAGTAAGAGAATTCTAATGAAGTTACCACGGTAATGAGACTCAGCCCCACAGTCCTCTCCTGAGGGGACTGTTTTTGCCACCTGGCTGTTAGCTGAGGGATTTCTGTCCTTTATCTTTGGTATCCACAGGAAAAGGTGCTCAAGAATGAGGTGAGTATCACCTTGGCGAATTTTCTTCCAGTGAAATGAATACAAACATCTAATGTCATGACCCACCTCCAGTTCCACACATTCAGCATGTTTGACACTGTTAGCAGTCATGGCGCAGGCCCAAGTACATCAGCAAGTAGATTAAAATGCCCTTTTGTGCTGGGAGATGAGGCCTGTGTCTTGGTGGGCAGAGGCAGGGATTGGTTCGGGAAACTTTGATGGAGATGATGCAGAATTAGTCCTTCAGTGTGTGTCGGTGTGTGGATGAATTATTAATATGTTAAGTGGATTTTATCTTCCTTTAATTTCTCTTACCGGTCCTAAAAAACTAACAAGGAATTTGTGCTCTCTTGCCAAAAAGGCTGGAAAACTTGGTGTTTGAAAACAATTTTTCCTTGTGGTGGGTTTAGCAATGATGAGTTTATTGAAGAGACTCAAGAGAGAGAGAGAAAAAGAGAGACAGAGAGAGACACAGAGAGAGGTGTCTTTTAGGGCAGATGGTGGATGTGTGAAAAGCAGAGAGGAGAGATAAGTCTTGTCTTTGGCACTAGAACTCCGAGGTTGACAAGGTTTTCTGTGCTTGAGTAAAATAGTGGGATCACCTGTCCTCAAGGGCCCATACAGGTGTGAACTATGAGGTTATCAGTGGTGACTAGTATAAACAGAACAGAGGGGTATCCCTGAGCATTTGCTTTGTTAAACCTCTAAGACCTTTTCATCACTGTGAGGATAGAGAAACATTCCAAATGATGACTGATGGTCTCAGAATCAGATTTAATTTATTTAAAGGAGATAATGAGAGTGACTTTTACATGCATTAAAGTCTATGGAATCAAATTCATCCCTGCTGTTGAAATAACTACACAAGTCAGGGAAGGCCCTGAGGACTCATAACATTAGCACCACTGAAGAGCTGGTACTTGCTTCTTGCAAAAGTTTTTAGTTGAAGAAACCTAACAGACAGGAGTGTGAGGAGTGTTACTTTATATATGACAAAGAAATTACATTGTCATTAATATTGCAGGTCACTGCTTTGACGAGGAGAATCCTTGTTTTATTTTAAGATTTTTAGTAGGGTTTTTTCTGGGGCTTGGAAAACTCAGGAGAGTCGGGCCTTCCAGAAAATGCATTTGCCTTGGTGAAACACATTTGCAATAGCTCTCCAACAATGGCCTAGAGACTACTCTCAATTCACACTGGACTTTAAAAAATATTTTTTTTTATCCTGTTTTGAAAATGGACCAGGTTTGGGGCACTAATTCACACAACTACCACACCCACTCTTTCTGCCCAGAGAGTGAGGAGAAAGAATGGGTCAATCAGCTGACATATTTCCATCCAATTTCAAGGATAGAATGTGTTCATTTCTGACTAATGGCATGTCATTTTGCAGAAGCCTTTGGTCGCGAATTAATCCTGGAATCAAAACAGATTTTCCGGGGAGCAATCTTCCATCAAGTATTGATTTTTTTACACTCATGGAGTCTGTACTCCCTAATTTAACCTGACAATGATTCTGCACAATGGCCTGGGAGCACCTTGGCAGCTCGCTAAAGGAACTTTTACTGTCTTTTCTTTCTGCAAAGTAGAAGGGGAAAAAAACAGCCCAGCTAGCCCAGTCAGTCACTGGGGGGTGTTTATGACTTGATACTTTACTTCTGGTGATTTGGAATGGGCAGAAAGCTGCCTTCTAACTTTTAAAGCAGCGCTGGGAGGAAAGCTTTGCCTTGCTGAGACTCTGTTCAAAGGAACATTTTTTAAAAACTGCCAATATTAGACAAATCTGCAATATATCGTTCAGTCATGACCAGTGTTTTCAAATGATGCCATCTTGCTGTACCCACCAAACATGAAAAAATGGGGAAGCAGTTTCCAGAGAGAGGCTTTTGCCTCTGGATTTCAATAAATTTTTTTCTTGTTTTTAAAAAATTCTGTTTTCTCAAAGCTTCCTTTGGATTTCTACATTTCTTGGTCCCTATCTGATTCTTGTAAACTCAGGAAACATCCTTGAGCTGTGCTCAATTTTAAAGGAGGCCTAAGGAGCTGACTATGACATGGTTCCCCACTTTAAGGGGCTTGGGATTAGGGAAGCATGGGTAAAACAAGCATGTTCCATCTATGACAGAGAATATAAACTATGGAAGACAAGGACATGGGCCAATGGAGTGGTAAGAATTCTGAGTGAAGATGAGACCACACCTATTTGGGGAAGACTGGAGAGAACCTTGTGAGAAAAAAACATTTGAGCTGGGCCTTGAAGAATGGTGTGTCAGAGACCATTAATAAATGCTTACTGAATGTGTATGTGCTCCCCTATATTTCCCAGCTTCCCTTGCAAATGGGTTGGGATCATGTGACCAGTTCTGACCATTGGACCACGAGTAGAAGAGATCAGAGTCATTTTTTAGGTGGAAACAGTTGGCCTTACTTCATCTGCTCTTTTCCTCTGTCATAGTGAATGGGAAGAACAACTTTGCTCATCCAAAAGTCCAAAGTGGACTTTGTGCGTGCAAAAATAAACATTTATGCTACAAAACCTCTAAGAAATCTCGTTGTGTTTACTATCACAGCATAGGTTAGTCAAACTAATACAGATGGTAGGATTACATAATAAGGAATAGCACCAAAATCCAGAGTTATGTAATTAGAAAGACTCATTCATAGACAAGAATTTTGATGGGTCTGTGAGCACTGAGCTTATAAAAAGTAAGTGCTTAAGAAGCTCATAGAAACCAGTGGCAGTATTTAAATGAAGTTGAATTGTACTTACTGAGATATTGTTTGGGAGGAGGGAATGTACATTTATTACATATGGAAAAGAGAATCAATAAGAAGGCTGAATAATGCATTAAGTAGTCTTAGTGAGTCCCTTTGTCCTGGACACCCTAATAGATTAGTGTGGTTTAGAGATCACATCCTCTGGGTTCAGTATCTTTAACTTAAATAAGAATAATTTTTTTTTGAGTCAGAGTCTCCCTCTGTTGCCTAGGCTGGAGTGCAGTGGCACACTTAACGGCCACCGCAGCCTAAACATGATGGGTTCAGGCAATCATTCCGTCTCAGCCTTCCAGGTAGCTGGAGCTACAGGAATGCATCACCACGCCCGGCTAATTTTTTGATTTATTGTAGAGATGAGGTCTTGCCATGTTGCCCAGGCTGGTCTCGAACCTGCGGGCTCAGGCAAGTCCCTCATCTAGGCCTCCCAAAGCCACTGTGCCTTGCCTAATATGAATAAAATTATTAGTAGTGTATTAATTGAATAGGTACCTGGAGATACAGGATGAGTAGAATTTGGGCCCTTGAAGAACTTATTGTCAGAGAAGGAATATTCCAAACATTGTGTGTAGTAAGGAAAGAAAACAAGTGCGGAGTGATCAACATGGGCAGTGATGGGTCAGAGGCTTTCTGAAATCTGAGAACTGGGTCCCAGATGAAGTGTGAGTTATTCATTGATGAAGAGAAGGTGAGCAGATGGTCCCACTAGAATGAGTAAAGGACTGAATGGTCTGAGTTGCTGATGAACAGAACTCATGAAGTGTTTGTGTGGAGGTGATCCCAAATTTCCTAATCAAAGGGGAAGGAGTGACTCTAGGTGAGGAATGAATGCCAAACTCTCTCTCCCAACATTTTCTTGTTATTAGCTGTTTCTTGCTGACTGGGAGATCTTATGAAACTTGACATGTGGCTGACCATGACCATGCTGCACTCTGAAAAGTGAACAACCTGCCTATTATATTTGAGCCTTTTTTCTTTCTCCCCATTGGTTATGTATCAGGTTGTTATTGCCTGTGACAGTCAAAGAATTACTCCATTAGGCTGACTAAACATCTTAGCCAAACCAAAAACATGGCCTCACCAGCACATTGGTTGCTGCCTAGTGCTGTGACCCTCATGGACATTAGTTTCTTCATATGTGAAGTGAGAATTAAGTTGAGATAATTTTTGTGATGCAGTTAGTACAGTAATGGCCTTTGGCGGATCCTTAATCTCTGAAACCATCATTACCAGTCTTGTTTTTATCACTAAATAAGAATGCATTTGTGATCATAGAAAAAGCTCTTAAAAAAAAAAAAAAGCTCTTTTGGTTGATGATGAAAAATGAAAACTGACTTTGTTTTAAATTATTTCAGGTTATTGCTCTTGTTGGAAATTCAAAGTTCCAGATGATTGAGGAAAAAGGTCTTTGCTAATATTTATGGTTTTTGTTTGTTTATTTGTTTGTTTGTTTTTGAGTTGGGGTCTCACTCCTTTGGCCATGTTGGAATGCAATGGCACGCTCACAGCCACCCCAGCCTAGACCCGCTGTGCTCTGGAGTTCCTTCCGTCCCAGCCTTCCGAGTAGCCAGAATTACAGGCGCACGCTACCACGCCCGGCTGATTTTTGATTTATTGTACAGATGAGGTCTCGCCAAGTTGCCCAGGCGGGTCTCGAACCCACAGGCTCAGGCAATCCACTCACCTCGGCCTCCCAAAGTGCGGAATTACAGGCTGAGCCACCGAGCCCGGCCAATATTTATGGCTTTTAACAATCTTCCTCCCCCTCCTCTTCCTCCTTTTCCCACCTTCTTTTCCTTGTATTATAAAGTAAAGAGGGTGTTTTCATATGTTCTGCACATGAGAAATGAATATAACAACTCATGTTTAATAATGTTTTGGAAATTACAGATTTTCACAAATGGGCAAAATGCATCAACTATTATGTTGGAAATTTTTATAAAACCCCATATTCCTAAGTGCCTTTAGGGTGGAAGACTGTCCAGCTCTTTCACCTCTTGGGGAGAGCTGCAATTATTATGCCTGATTCTCTTGTCTTTTAAAATTTAAGTTTAACAGCAAAATGCTAAAAAAAAAAAAAAAAAAGGTCAAATATCATTTGAACAAGTGAATAGTGGCGAATGAGTTTTGAGGAAGTTAAATATAAGTTGCAACAAATGGTCATATAATATCCCTTGTGTTTGAAACAGTGATTGAAATAGTGTTTTTCAACAGCTTTACACAGATGTTGTTCTACCAGAAACTTTTTTTTTCTTTATGAATTAAAGAAAACTTCTGTTCAGTTGAAAGAGTGCCACCTTTTTTCTTCTTTTTTTTCCATCAAAGTGCATCTGTACATTAGTGAAGCGCTTTAACGATCTCCACTGTGCACGATTACAAAGTGCTCTATTATATGCAAGTACCATGGAGGTAAATAGCAGTTTTCATAACGGTAAATTTCAAACTTTCTCCCTTTTAAAAACATATCAGTGATTCTACTGCACATAAGGATATTTAGATTTGAGTGAAACCACTTTCTGATTCTCAAAAGATAGTAACATTTTATCGTATTTGTGGTTTGAGCTGCTTTGGAACCAGTCTTCAAAACAGCTAGAGCAGCTAATTATTCCTCTGAGCCTCCAGGGTGGGAGAAGTTTGCAGGGAGATAAATGCTGGTTGTTATTGTTTTATTTCTTTTCCCTTGACTCTCAGGATTGAATGATTTTTTTAGAGAACACATATGACTTGCCACCTTCATTGCCCATGCAGACCTATACTTTGGGAAATTCTGGAAGCTTCTGAAAGCTCAAATTTTGGAGAAGTTTTGTTCTGGGTTTCAAGTATATTAGAGACCGATGATTCTGTGACTGGAGGCCCATGATCTTGAATGACAAGTATTTTAGGAATAAAGAGTGCACAATAAATACCATATGGTCTTTAGCAGAGAGATTTGAGACATTGACTTTTTTTTTTTTGAGTTGGAGTCTCCCGGCCACCGCAGTCTTGACCTGTTGGGCTCAGGCATTCCTTCTGCCTCAGCCTTCCAAGTAGCCAGAGCTACAGTCATGTGCTACCATGCCCAGTTAGTTTTTTTGATTTATTGTAAAGATGAAGTCTCACCAAATTGCCCAGGCTGGTCTTGAACCTGTGGGCTCAGGCAATCCTCTTGCTTTGGCCTCCCAAAGTGCTGGGATTATAGGTATAAAGCCACCACGCCCAGCCAAAGGGACATGGACTCTTAATTGGACAGACATGGGTTTAATGTCTACCTCTGTTTCTTTTTCTTTATCTTTCTTTCTTTCTTTCTTTCTTTCTTTCTTTCTTTCTTTCTTTCTTTCTTTCTTTCTTTCTTTCTTTTGTTTGAGTCAGGGTCTTACTCTGTCACTCAAGCTGGAGTGCAGTGGAATGATCATGGCTCATCATAGCCTCGGTGTCCTGGGTTCAGGCGATCCTTCTGCCTCAGCCTCCTGAGTAGTTGGAACTATTGGCCTTCACCACCATGCCTGGCTAATTTTTAAACTTTTTGTAGAGACAAGGTCTTACTATGTTGCCCAGGCTGGTCTTAGACTCCTGGGATCAAGCAATCCTCCTACCTTGACCTCCCAAAGTGCTGGAATTACAGATATGAGCCACTATGCCCAGTCAACCTCTGCCATTTTCTTGGGTAAATTACTTTAAGTTTTCTAAGCTTTATTTTCTTTTTTTTTTATCATGAAGGTAAAAAGACCTCTTTCGTGGGGTTGTGAAAATTAAATACATAGAAACGCACATACAATTTTTTAGTGAAGTGCTTAATTCAGTTTCTGGCAGGAAGAGTTTAATAAGTGGCAATTATTCTTCTTATTGAAGCTAAATAGCTTTGCCCAAACTTCTATAGTGGCCCAGAAAAAGAAGTGTTATAATCAGATAAAATACAAAAATCCAAACCAAAATATACGATTGTCTAAGATCTAATCTTCAGTTAAAGCAAAATGGAGGAAAAGCAACACTTCATTTCCCAGGTTCCTTCTGTGGGCCCAACAGAGGGTGAACTGGCTTGTCTTTTTTATCTGGGCATTTAGGAAAGAGACTTGACCCTAGAAGAGTATTTTTTTTTTTCCTGAACATATACATCAAGGACTCCTCATTGGTCATTGTAGAATCTAACTGGATTTAGATTGCTGAATAAAAAGCCAGGTAGAAAAAAAATGACATTCTGGATGAAAGTGTAGGATCAATTGGAGTGTTTCAATGAGTTTCATCAGTTGTCAGAAGAATGAGCAGAGTTCTGGTTCTAGTTGTGAGACTGTTAAAACCATTTACAGTACATCAACGTGTAGAATTGATTTGCATAGCTGAAAGAAGGGAAAAAAGGAAGAATCAAAGCTTTGTATTTTATTCTGATTTGGCATTTTATTTTATTTGATTCTATTTTATTTTTTCAGACAGGTATCATTATCATGGCTCACCACAGCCTCAATCTCCTGGGCTCAGGCCATCCTTCTGCCTCAGCCTCCCCAGTAGCTGTGACTTCAGGTGTGCGCCATCTCACCCAGCTAATTGTTTGATTTTTTTGTAGAGATGAGGTCTCTCTATTTTGCCTAGGCTGACTTTGAACTCCTGTATTCAAGTGATCCTCCTGTCTGGTCTCCCAAAGTGCTGGGATTACAGGTGTGAACCACCATGCTTGGCCTTGATTTGGCTATTTATTTTTATGTTTTGAAAATAACTTTAAAATGCAGTTGCTGTTGTTATTATTATTATTATTTTTGTAAACTTGTCTGTTTTGTTCACTCTTCCCTGAAAGATTCACCTATGCCCACTAAGTGGTAGACAATGATCATTTGGAATAATAAGACTTAAAAACTTATATGAAAATATGTAATCACATAATGGTGAATAAAACTTAAAGAAATTTCATGGAGGTCTTTATTGGAACATATTGTTTTACTCTTAAGGAAAACAAAACAGAAGATAAAAGACCAAGATCTGGTTTTCAGTCTACCAATATACACAAAATCCTATAATAATTACACAATAAAACATTTGCCATTGGTATGCCACCAAGATGTCTGCATCTTAATTTGGGAATTTTGGATCCTGTCTTGTCAAATAAAATTTTCCTAACAAAATTTGGTTGACTTGAGCACAAACCATCTGATGTGCAATGGGAAAACAAGAATCTCAAATGTTAGAAAGAAATCATCTTTGTGGATTTAATTGCCATTGACAGAAAAAGGCCATTGAGCTGGAAAGATAATCATCATTCAGTCAAAACATATTATATAGTTTGAAATTAAGGAAAAAATTCTATTAAGTTAAAACAGCTGGAAAATGAAATCTAATAAAGAAAATATTTAATTTAAATGATTTACTTTATATTTTATTTTATCATTTTGGTCAGTGAATTTTTTCACAGCAAGTGTGACATGTTTGACTAAATGTCACATGCCTGGGCCAAGCAGAAGCTGATATTTATTGATAAAAGTCAATCTTGAGAGAAAAAATAATGGACCTACTGCTTTTAAGTTTATTGCCTTTCCATACCAATCCAAGTTTTTTTCTTTCTTTCTTTCTTTTTTGATATGGCATAAGAAGAACTTAAGTTCATCTTACCAACAGACCCAGGAAAGCTAGTCTCTGGGAGGGCATTTTGATGGAACAAGTCACTTGGAAAGGGATTCAGACAAGATTATATACCAAGTTGGTCCTAGCTCAGATGAGTTGTCAGTCCTTTCCTCCAAACCGAAGTTGCACTGTGGCTTAGTTCTGTGTTTGTGGAGCCTGCTCTTTCTTCTGTTTTCCTTGCTCCTTCCTCTTCTTTGCTAGCTTTTCAAATGGGCTTTGAAAAGTTCACTGCCCGTTGGCAGACCACTGCCTCCTAATCCTCGGCCTTCATGCTGAAGTACTGTGGCAGGGAAGGCTTTTCCTAGTGTGCACTGTGGTGAAAAATATTGTGAAGTATTGATGTAGGCACATTCTAGATTTGAGTGAACTTTTCTTCCTTCCCCACAGTCTGAGGCTTTGTGCTGAAGACAGACTGCATCTCTTATATCCATATTCATGGGTCTAAATGAAGTCCCTGGGTTAATATCTATTTTAGCTATCATCTTAGTCTGTTTGTGCTGCTATGTTAAATACCAGAGACTAGGTAATTTATAAAGAACAGAAATTTATTTTTCACAGTTCTGGAGACTAAAAAGTCTAAGACCAAGGTACCAGCAGATTTGATGTCTGGTGAAGGCTGCTCTCTGCCTCCCAGATGGCACCTTGAAAGGTGGAGGGGCAAAAAAGGGGCAAATCCTCCCTTTCACCTCTTTTATAAGGTCACTGGTCCCATTCATGAGGATTCTATTCTCATGGTTTAATCACCGCTGAAAGGCCCCACTTTTTTTTTGAGTTGGAGTCTCTCTGTCACCCAGACTGGAGTGCAGTGGCCACTCCCGGCCACCGCAGCCTCAATCTGCTGGGCTCCGGCGATCCTTCCGCCTCAGCCTTCCAAGTAGCCAGAATTACAGGCATGTGCTACCACGCCCTGCTGATTTTTTGATTTATTGTAGAGATGAGGTCTCGCTGCCCAGGCGGGTCTCGAACCTGCAGGCTCAGGCAATCCACTCACCTCAGCCTCCCAAAGGTACGGGATTACAGGCTGAGCCACTGAGCCTGGCTAGGCCCCACTTCTTAATACTGTCACATACATGATTCAGTTTCAACACATGAATTTTGAATGACATTCAGATCATAGTGCTATTAAGTCTATCATTCTCAAATCTCTTCTCTTTAGGAGACATTAAGTTGTCATAGTTAGGGAATTCATTAATTCATTTACTTATTCATTCATTTATTCATCTTGCTTTTACTAGTGCCAGGTACTTATATTTGTGGTTGGAATTACAAAGGTTCCTAAGACATGGTGGTCCCTCTCCTCACGAAGACACTATTTTTAAAGAAATTCAGTGGTACTATAGAATAAAGTTTAGATTTTCTTCAAAATTTCCCTAAAGTCATCCACCTTAGCCTCAGACATGCTTATTCCACTTTTACTCCTTCCATCAGTACTCCCTGTGTACCCCCATAGGAACAAGGGAGTTCCAATACGTTATCTCTCTCCCTAATTTCTATCATTCCTGTCACAATGATGAAGGTAAAGAATTTAGGCTTAGGTGTTTTGAGATGAGATAGGAAATTGCGTAAGACTATCTTGTGGTCTTTAATTTCTCTGTGAAGTAGGAGGTAAGTTCACCGCTCAGAAGCAGGGCAAAGACAATGCAAAGTATCACCCGGGTCACTCTATCTCTGGATCTCCTTTTTCCCTAGGTCTATCAGCCCCTCAAAAAGTCTCACAAATATTTAAGGAGTTACCAGAGTGTCTTTGACATGACTAGGGACACATCTATACCCCCTGCTGCTTCTGGTGTCAAGGTCTCTGTAATTCCCATTAGACACCTTGGGTTTCTTGCCAGTGGTCCTAGTGGGTGTCTCCTGCTGCATGACCAGATACAGAGGTCATTCTTTTGATCATACACAGCTACTCTGGGTGGTGGTCCTGCTCACTTCTCTTTCTGACCTGGCAGTTTCCTGCAGTGGGCCCTTATGAATGCTCTCTGTTGGCATGCCCCACAGCTGTACTACCTAGGCCTTGGTGGGTTTCAATATGACAAGAAATAATTCTTTCAGTTTTTACTCACAGTCTTCTTTCTCTCTTGTACACACATAAGCACCCAAGGAGTGGCTCAGGCACACATTTGAATAATAGCCTCCTTGCTTGTTCTCAGAATCTCTGCTAATGCTTCAATGACTCAGACTCTGTTATTGGCTCAATGTCACTGTTCCTTACAAGAATTCTGTAATGAAGCAATCTGCTGATTCCATCACTACCCTCACTATGCAGTCTAAACCCCAGCTATGGACGACTCAAGTTGCCATCAACAGACTTCAGAGGGACCTATCTTAATAGCTCCTTCAGCATTTTCAGACAGACCGGATTATGACAGCAGCGAACTAAGACTTTAAGTTACACTCCATGCCGGGAAAGTTTTTAGAACAACTGTCTTGGGGATGGAAAATGTACCACACTAGAGAAAGTTACAGAATTGCTGAACTCCACTCATTGCTCCACGGAGACTGGAGACCTTCGATTGAAATGGCACCATCTGGCATCTGTATGTAATTTGTCCAGCAGTGTTGGGCAGCCCAGGAAGAAAAGAGAGGTTTGAATTGAATCTGGGGCAAGGATGAACAGGGCTGGTAGAGCATAGTAAAACAGAGCGTGAGAGGATTGAGAAAGTTTGTAAAATTGCTGTTGGAATGATTGATTTTGGAGCTCAGCTGGGTGGAACAGAGAAGGAAGGGGTTGAGAGAGTCATTTGTTTAGCAAGTATTTATTGATCACTGACAATGTGCTGGGCAGGCACAGGCATAGGTTATGGGAAAACTCTGTAGGCAAGTTGAAAAGGTAGATAAGTATAAGGCATTGAGTGCAAACTGTTGTGATAACTCAGGGAGATGTAGGAGTAGAGAGGAGGAGCATCTTCCTTTGTTTCAGAAGACCCTTTGGAGGAAATGGTTCCTACCTGGGGACCTGGGAGGCAAGAAGGAGTTAGCCAGGAGAAGGGAGAAGAATCTGTTCCCAGGCAGAAGGACCAGCTTGGGCAAAGGTTTGGAGCTATGAAAGGAGATGACAGGGCCAGTGCAAAACGACTGGAGTGTTGCAGACTGAAGAGGAGCAGGGAGGAATGAGGCTGGCCAGGTAGGTGGGGGGAACATCAGGAAGGGCCATAACATCTTGTGGGATACTGTCATGACTCTCTACCTAGCCCAGTCCCTGGTGGCCACCATGAATCTGCCCCACCCTCAAGGGTAGAGCCCAGAATCCAAGTCTGTGTCATGTTGGCTATGCTGGTCATAGCTTATTAGAACTATGGATCATGGTTCAACATATTCACGGAGAGGCAGAGACAGCGGGTTTGCAGAGAGTTAGAACTGAATCAGAATATGCAGAGAGAAAGAGAGGGAGAGATGGGAGAGAAAGAGAGAAAAATTTATTGAGGTACTAATTCCCTTTAGTTCTTGGACTCTGTGACATTCCCCTGTGTCCTTGTAATTAATTCTTCCTTTTTGCACTCTATCTAGCTCAAGTAGGTTTTGGTTTTACTACCAAAGGAGCGTTGACAAAACTCACCAGAGAGCGCATACACAATGACAGAAGAGGGTCTGGGACAGAATTCTGTGGAGCAGAGTTGTCTTTTGTTTCATATTGTTGTTCACAGACTTTCCTATGAACTGACTGTGTTAAGTGTATTCAATCTTATAAGGCTTTTTTATTGAGTCCAGAGTTTAGCAAATTATGGCCTATGAGACAAATTCAGGCCAACATTTTTTCTTTTTTTTGAGTCAGGGACTCTACTACCCAGGCTGAACTACAGTGGCCTGATTATGGCCCACTGCAACCTTGAACTCCTGGGCTCAAGCAGTTCTCTTGCCTCAACCTCTCAAGGAGCTGAGACTATAGGTGTGTATCACCACATCAGCTAATTTTTATTTATTTATTTATTTATTTAATTTTAAAGATGTGGGGTACAATTCAGGATTAGGTATACAAATATTGATTATTCAGGTACCCTTGTTGATGAGGTGTTCCCCTCCCTCCCTGGAAGTTTCCCTTAACTGCCAATACCACTCGCCTTCCCCTGGCAGTTTCCCTCTACTGCCAATTCCTTTCTTATAGTATTATGATAATTGTTCAAGATAACATATGGTACACTGTTCTTTTTTTCTGTGACAGATCACTGCGTATGATAGACTCTAAATCTATCCAAGTTGCTACAAAGTTCATGATTTTGTCCTTCTTTATGGCTACATAATATTCCATTATGTATATGTACCACATTTTTTAATCCAGTCCAGCTTCAGTGGGCAACATGGTTGGTTCCATGTTTTTGCTATTGTGAATAGAGCTGCAAAAAACATATGTGTGCAGGTATCTTTTTTATAGAATGATTTGAGTTTCTCCAGGTATATTCCCAATAGGGCAATTGCTGGGTCATATGGAAGGTCAGTTTCTAGTTCTTTCAGAAATCACCACACTGTCTTTCAAAGAGGTTGCACTAGTTTGCATTCCCACCAGCAGTGTAGAAGTGTTCCTTTTTCTCTGCTTCCTCACTAGCATCTGTTGTTGTTTGTTTTGTTAATGTTGGCCATTCTTACTGGGGTTAGGTGGTATCTCAGTGTGGTTTTGATTTGCATTTCTCTGACATTTCACCACACTGGCTGATTTTTTTTTTTTTTGAGTTGGAGTTTCACTCCGTCACCTAGACTGGAGTGCAGTGGCCGCTGCCGGCCACCGCAGCCTCGACCCACTGGGCTTTGGTGATCCTTCCACCGCAACCTTCTGAGTAGCTGGAATTACAGGTGCGCGCTACCATGCCCGGCTGATTTTTGATTTATTGTAGAGATGAGGTCTCGCTGCCCAGGCGGGTCTTGAACCCACGGGCTCAGGCAATCCACTCACCTCAGCCTCCCAAAGGCGCGGAATTACAGGCTGAGCCACCGAACCCGGTTTACACTGGCTAATTTAAAAAAATTTTTTTTTGGTAGAGACAAGGTCTTACTGTGCTGCCCAGACTAGTCTTGAATTCAAGCAATCTTCCTGCCTCGGTCTCCCAAAGTTCTAGGATTACAGGTGTGAGACACTGTGTCCAGCCCACACCTATTTTTGTAAATAAAGTTTTATTGCAACATAAGTGTACACTTCTTCACATGTTGCCTACGGCTGCTTTGACCTACAGCAACAGAATTGAGCAGATTCCATAAAACCAAAATATTTACTATCTGTCCCTTTATAGAAGAAGTTTATTGACCCCCTTATCTAGTTGATTTTTCTTAGTTCTATGTTGCCATACTCACAGTTCCTTTCTAGACATATTTCTTTTTTTTTAATAACTGTATATTTTATTTTATGCTTATACCAATATTAATGTTCTGTAATTACCATCCTTATTGCTAAATCTTTGCATGTATTGTTTCCTCAAGATCAAGTCTTACTGTGGCTTTTCCACAAGAACAAAACAGTATATTCATAGGAAAACAACTTACATTGAATAAAACGTGTGCCTTTATATTTTCAGATGTACTGGCAAATGTTTTGTTAATATTTTCCTAACAGTCCTCAAAATTCTAGACATATTTCTTAGATTGCCTATAATTCTTTGCATTCGTATCCCCTGCCTGTTCTTTCTTTCTGTCATTCTAATTGTCCAGTACCTCAAGCTTGTCAGGTTTAGATGTGAGAGTTGGAATTTGCTTCCCACCAAGACCTACACAGTGGGAAGAATTTCTCCAAAGAAGAAAAATATTTGAATTGGTGTATTAAGAAATGATAAATATCCACTACCAAGGGCTACAACTACCAAGGGCTAATTGCCACA
>NW_007229141.1:0-7141 GCF_000164805.1 Carlito syrichta | reverse complement strand
GCCATGTTACACCGATATGGATAACAAATTCATCTAGAAATACTTATTACATAGATACTTTTAATAGATCATTTTTTAATTCCAGGTCTTTCACACCTACTATTTTAAGTGGAAATGAGTTTATTTCTGCACAATCTGTTCTGCTCCATTAGCCCATTTATTCGTTCTTGTGCTAATACCATAATGTATTAATTACTGTAGCTCTTACTAAAATTTATAATTTCCTAAGACAAGTTACCTCATCTTATTCTCTTTCAAGATCATCTTTGGTCTTCCTGGCTCTTACTACTTCTGTAGAAAATTTTAAATAGGTTGTCAAATGGAAAACTTCGTGAGTCATGACTAAGATAAAAATAGGACATCAAATTTCCCAAGTAGAGGAAAAATTTGTAATAGAAAAAAAAAGTTCATTGACAATCTAAATGCTCCACATTTTTGCCAATTATTTGGTATTGCCTATCTTTTGTTAGCCCTTTTTTATAGAATGACACTGTTTTAATATTCGTATCATTTGAGGCCAGGAAATGTGGTCCGTGCCTATAATCCTAGCCCTTTGGGAGGTCAGGGATTGCTTGAGCCTAGGAGTTCAATGCCAGTCTAGGTAACATAGCAAGACCTTGTCTCTGCAAAGAGCAAAAGAATTATCCAGGCATGGTGGTGCACACCTGTAATCTAAGCTATTCGGGAGGCTGAGGCAGAAGGATAGTCTGAGCTTGAGCCCAGGAGACTGTGTGAGCCGTCATTGTGCCACCACACTCCAGGCTAGGCAGCAGAGAACTCAACTAAAAAAAAAAAAAATTCTGAGAGTGACTAATGAAGCTGACTAACTCTTACTATGTTTACACGTTTGTTGGCCATTGGTCTTTTAGTTATTCTTCTTGAGAACCATCTGCTGAATCTTTTTTCCTTATTTTTAATTGGAATATCTGATTTTCCCTTACTGTAAACAGGAGTTCTTAATATATTATTCTGGATGAAACTCTTTTTCCACGTATATCCAAAATGAACATCTTTTGCTCTGTGGCTTGCTTTTTCACACTTTTTTTCTTTTTCTGGAAAGTGAGAAAGCAGGATTTACTGAGAGGACCTGAGGGGGTTGCCCTCCTTTTTGCACTTCGAATGGCATATTTTGTTAGACAGAAATTCATCACATAATGTGTTCATTTTGTTCACTTTCTCTTTATTATTAGTGCTTTTGATGTTATGCTTAGAAAATCGTTGTGTGATCTTAAAGATATTCATACATATGTGTATATGTTGTTCAATCATAACTGATTTGATCATTTATGTTTAGAATTACACTCCACTTGGTTTGTTTCTTTTTATGATGTGGATCATATTTACTTGTTTCACCTAGGTATGCAATTGATTCAACTTTTTTTAAAATTGAAAACACCACCATTTCCCAACTGTAATGCAGAATAGACGTTGTCATAAGTTATACCACTGGGTTTGGATGTAGGCTCTACTTTATTCCACAGGACTATCACACTCTTTTTGCATCAATGCCTCACTTTCTTACTTACTGTAGCTTTAACAGATATTGGGATCTAGTTGTTTATGTGGTAATGTTTTGTTCAATATTAACTTGACTAATCTCTGACCTTCGGGTGTCTTAGGCATTTTGGAATCAATACATCTATGACCTTCCCAAAAAATTCTGAAATTTTGATTAGAATGTCAAACAAATGTATAGTTCAATTTGGATCGAAGTGACTGTTTAAAATTAGTTATGTCTAGATAAGTATTTTTACCCAATATGTCTTTTTTCATGTATTAAAATAATTATTTATGTGTTTCCTTTTCTATATAATAGTAATACATTATTTTTGGTATTAAATTATTGAATATCAGTAATAAGCTCAAATTGCTTATGATACATTATCCCTAATTTGTTTTATTTTTGCTATTGTTAAGTAATATGTTGAAACTTGTATTTTTAAACTGTTGGCACTTGGTAGATAGATATAACATTGATTTATACATGTCTACTTTGTATCCAATTTTAGGGATTTACATTTCTAGAGCACATGGATAAATTGAAGCAGTTTACCAGAGTTCCCCTTCTTGGAGGCACCAGTGTTTCTAAACATGACGCCCTACCTTTTTGAGGTTGCTGCTAATCTCACTTTCCTCTTCCTTATCAGCTAATCCCCTCGGGTCCAATGCTATCCCCAGTGCTGGGCTCACTTTTCATAGATTTATCTTTCATGCCACTCCCACAGTTGGTTCAGGAACTCTTCACTACTATAATACCTTTCTGATGTCCTAAAGCATTTTTTTCTTTTATGTATTTTTAATATATTTCAAAGATTCTCTATCTTTAGCATTAGTGATGATCAAACTTATTTTCCTTTCTTATGGTAGTAAATGGACATTAGATCTCTGTGGTCTTTTATTTTCAATTAATGCATTTTAGTGTTCTATTTCTTCACTTTTCTAATCTGTGATGTCAATATTTATGGTCTCAACTTTCACATTTTTGTTCCATTGTTTTATATTTATATAGAGTTATTAAGCATTCTGCATCTAACTATCCCAATGTCTTAAATATCTGGAGATGGTACTAAGTCTGTTGCTTCTTTCTTGTTTACTCTCATTAATTAAAGCTTACTTTTGTATTTTTGGTAGTTTATTTTGTTGATGTAATCTCTGAGCACAGAGAAGCCCTCACTGGTGAGTGTTTTATTTAAGAGAGAATGCTGTTTGCTTCTGATGAAAGAAAGAGGATACTCCTAACCTGAAAACAGCATGGAGAGACAACTAGATTAATGTGAGAGATTGAGGCTTCTCTACCGGTTTTAGTGAGCCATTGGTATCTTCCATCAATGCTGTGCCATTTTTCCCCCTTATTTATCACCACACTTTGGATAGATTTATTTCTTGTTTTTCTCTTACCACACTTTATCAGTGATCCTAATAACTCATGAAGTGTTCCTTATGGTAAAATTAAATATGGCTTTATTTATCATAAGAACTTTTGCATATCTAGCCAGAAACGTAAATTGTGATTCTTATTCTTTCAAACCATTTATCTGTCTTTATGCAATCTATAATTATGAAATTCTGAATAAGGAAGAACAACTTAGTCGGTGGTCTTTTCTCTGTCAATATATTTGGCCTATTATTTTATTAAATAAAAATATATGATGTTCAAAAATGTATGGCCTATGGTATTAGTGATGTATTCATATATTTTTCTTACTCTTAAGATATGACACCAAATTGAACAGAAAATTGAGGGAAGAGGACTAAAAATAAATACTGCATGTTCATGCTTAGTGGTATGGTATATTTAGTAATTGCTAGTTTATTTGAATTATAAGTAGAAATTTGTTTTATAAGTAGAAATTGTAATGGTATAAACTTTGGGCTTAAAATCTTCTTGAAGAAGAAAAATCAGTATAGCATAAAAAACCCATTTCTGGAGCATTTATCAAATACATATTAAAACGTAAGAAAAAAGCAAGCATTTTCTTCAAACTTGGGGATTTGGGGGCTATGATAATTCTTTTACTAATACGCTAAGTGGTCTTGAATGCATTCGCGTCTAAAACATTACTCTTCAGGACAGAAAAGATTCAAAATACATTTATTTATTTTTAAATACCCTTTTAAATAGTAAGAAAAAAAAAACCTGGTCATGTGGTCAGACCTTCTAACTCAGTCTGAGTTGTGATTGTTTAGGGAAGATAATGTCCTTGGAGATGATGATGTCTAGTTCTGTTGACTGAGTATACACAGTTATTTCTTTTCAGTCAGATGTTTTTCTTTTGTAAAATTTCATGGATACTAGTTGTGTACTGCTTACATTTTGAACAACTCCAATAATGTCCCTCTCTTATAAAAATGTTAGGAAATAACTTTAGCAAGAAGAGCAGTATGTTAATTAGGAGAAGAAAAATGGAGACACAGCAGCGGGAAGTAATTAAAAAGGCTTTTAAAATGAAGCTTTGAACAGAAATGGGAAAGACACAAAAGTAGTAAGCAGACCCTAGAATTATATTTTACTGATGCCTCTTTGGATAAATCCAGCATGGAAACCATGGCAGAGGCACTTAAGAACCAAATAGCAGCCATGACACAAACGGTATACTTTGCCAGCAGAGTTGGCAATTGATTTTCTTTGCTGGTTCAGAAGATGTTCAGATAAGGCTTTAAAGGCTTTAAAAATGAGAAAGGTGTTTCTAAGTGGAAGAAAGGGTAAACATTTCAGGCAGAGAAAAATACAGTCAAGGCATAGACTTCAGTCTCAAATGTAAATTAGATGTACGTGTGGAGTGTGGGGAGAAGAAACAAAGAAATGGTAAGCTGAGGCTAATTAGAAGACATTCTAGGAAGTCCAAAATTTATTCTCAAGATCTTAATTTTAGATGTTAGCCAATTTGACTGCAACAACAAACTTTTTCCTTTTGGTATTAAAACCTCCCTGAGAAGAGGGAGTTGCTACAGTAGCTATGACCATGACACAGAACAACTAAAAACTGAATCCAGGTAAATCTATAGTGACCAAGATGGAATTCTTTAGACTGACCTGACCTAGATATTTCTGAAAAGTATATAATTGAGATATTAAGATACTGAATTTGTGATGAAATAGAAAAAAAAAAAAAAAAAACACTGAAGAAAGGTCATGCTTCCGATGAGCTTTTGCTGTTGGGGTCCCTGGCAAGATAACTTGATTTCGACACTTCCTAACACACCAATGTTCAGTTTTTTGTGGAATGTTGTGAGAACTCTGCTTTCATATGCTTTTAAATTTTTCTTAAATATTTATTTGCATTTTAAAAATGTTTGAACTAATGAGATGTGTTTTTAATCTTTTCAATTGAAATGGTTCTGAATGAAATAATAAATGTATAATTATTTAAAAAAATAAGGAAATCATATGCTTCTCAGTTTTGAAAAATTCTGAATTCACATGCTCAGTTTTTGAATTTTTTTTTGAGTTGGAGTCTCACTCTGTCGCCCAGACTGTAGTGCAGTGGCCGCTCCTGGCCACCGCAGCCTCGACCCGCTGGGCTCCGGCGATCCTTCTGCCTCAGCCTTCTGAGTAGCCGGAATTACAGGCACACGCTACCATGCCCGACTGATTTTTTGATTTTTTGTAGAGATGTGGTCTCGCCAAGTTGCCCAGGCGGGTCTCGAACTCGCGGGCTCAGGCAATCCACTCACCTCGGCCTCCCAAGGCGCGGGATTACAGGCTGAGCCACCGAGCCCGGCTTGAAATTAAGTTTTAAGCACTGTACAGAATATCTCCAACCCTCGTTTACCTGAATGACATGTGATAATATAACCTACTATGTTTTTTTCTGCTGTCAATTCTGCCAGAAACCTCATCAAACGTTGTTTATATATTCATGCATTTGACAATTAATTACCAAAACTTTTAAAATTACAGCTTTTGTTCTTGGTGTTAAATAACAAAAACAACAAGAAAGTAGAAGATGTAAAAGGTAGACAAGAATCTCTGCTCTCATGGAACCCTGCGTTGTGACAACAAATGTGTGAAAACAATTCAATTTAACTAACTAAATATTTTTTCTGAACAAAGAAAATATTTTCATTTGTAAAATTTAAATATGGTATCTATGATTCTTTATTGGAACTGGTATACAATTGTTTTAATGGTCTTCAATTTTGACTTTCTATCATTAGGTAAATTACCATATTTTTCTCTTTTTTCTTTCCATGTTTTGCACTTACCTCATCTGAAATGAAGAATTAAACAAGATAATTTCAAAGAATCTGCTAAATTTTGTGATGACTTAAATTATTCAAAAATAAGTTTTAAAAAAGTTATAACTTGACATCATTATAAAGATAAATATTACAAATGTTATGTGAAATTTTAATTTTATTCAGTCAAATAGCATTGATATTATAAAACCTTAAGTCAGTAGGGGAATACAACCTCTAGCCATTCATTCCATAGACCAGTAAAAACAGATCACTTTCAATCAAGTCCAGGGCTTACAAAATGTTGGTCATAATTAGGTTTTAGATATTTGAAGTCTCTTTATCAATGGTGAAAAGTGAGTAATATCTAGAATATTAAAAGGTTTTGGAAATTTTACTTTCGAAACTCAGTATTTTAAGGTTTTAGTCTGGATATTAAAACCGTTTTAGGATTTTTGTGATAATAGGAATATTTTCACAGGAAGAAAATATTTATGATTCCCTTTTCAAAACATGAGAAATAATTTCATATCTTTATTTTATTGATTTTTTAAAATCTCTTTCATAGAGGTAGTCATTTTAGATGTGTTGATTTTTGCTGTAGCATAGATTAAAATCAGTTCTTCAAACAGTACAATTTACCACAAGAAGCAATCACTTATTGTCATGCAGGTTTAATTCCAGCCTTGAAAATTCCTTTATCAAGATATTAATGGGATGGTTATTGTAATCACTAATTGAATTTTTTCTTCTTATATACATATCAGATCTCTTTAAAATGATACATATCAATTCAGCAATCTTCTATGTTAATTTACTCTCAAGTATATGCTTTTGGTGCGACATAATGCTATCTAAAAGCCACTTCTATTTTACTTTTCTAGTAATGTTATATTACTCAGAAATTTTTTTTCTTTAGTTGGGTATTCAACTTTTCAATGCCAGAAGCCTAGCTTATATCATTTCAACTCTTTCTTGCTTGGCTTTAACACAGGAAACTATTACTTATCAAGTGATCACGTCCTGTTTTTTTCTTGGAGACTCCTATCTTTACTTGTATTTCATTCTAGCTGGTTGCTCTGTGTCCTTGATTCCCTGATTGACTCCATAGTTATGACTTTGAAGACTATTAGATTTTTACTGTTGTTGTAAAGGTGAGAACACTCCAGCTTTTCACTTTCCGAGTAAGAGTTTGTCAACAGCAGTGCTATTGTCATTTTAAGTTGGATAATTCTGTTACAGGAATCTGTTATGTACATTGTAAGACCTTTAGCATCCGGGCCTCAGTCCACTATCTCCCAGTAGTACCAACCCAACTGTGACAGCCAAAAGTGTCTTCAGACATTTAAAAATGTCCTTTGTAGACTAAATTGCTCTTACTTGATAACCATTGTTCTAAGTAGGTGATAACTTTTGTCTGCTCTCACTTGAAATTATGTTTCTGAAGTACCACAACTCATTG
>NW_007229140.1:0-842 GCF_000164805.1 Carlito syrichta | reverse complement strand
TAAAGACTCAGAGTGTCTATAGAGACTCTATAAAGCTTTAACTTAACTAAGTGAGCCTATTGGATTTTTTCAAACACTGCAAAATTCACCATCTGCTAATGGAATGAATGCAGTAAGAGTGATAACTTCATCTTACACATTTGCAAGAAAAAAAAGGAAAGAAAAGAAAAAGAAATAGAGTAAAATACGAGTAACATGTGTGCCCATGGGTGAGTGAAAGTCTGTCTGAGGGGAGAATCGGGTTTATGCACCCACAGCTCTCCTCCGGAGGTGACTGTAATCCTCAACCACTTTAAGATTGGAGCCACCTTCATACAGGATTGTCTGCTATTCTCAGGACTCTTCTGAGAAAAAGTTGCAGAATACAGCTGATCCTCAAAACCTGGCACCTGGCCTACACCATCACCTGTGACAGCAGAGCAGCAGCAGCCTCAGTTCCATGGAGAGAGCAGGTCGGGGAGAGTTGTAAGGGAGTCACACTACTGGTGAGGAAATGCCAACTGGAGTCATTTTCTCTATTCCAGGACAAAGCAGAGATCTGCATTGGCTGCTCAGCCCCACCCATCCTCCAACTTGGGACCTAAAGGTTAGCTCATCAAACTCGGTGAGACAGACACCCTTATCCCATGCTGTAACAGGCACAGACACTCAAGATCTGAATGGGAGACTTGACAACAGCAGTGGCAGCAAGATGGGTGAGTCCTAATAAGATCCATTCTCCTCCCACAGTAGTCTGTGGGGCATCTGACCCAAGCTGAGAGCAATCCCATCAGCCTGCAGTGACAGCAGAGGGGAGGGGTTGGAGAACTGAAAGGAAGTTGAAGTTAAAGGAACAGCCTGAA
>NW_007229139.1:0-1323 GCF_000164805.1 Carlito syrichta | reverse complement strand
AGTAACATGTGTGCCCATGGGTGAGTGAAAGTCTGTCTGAGGGGAGAATCGGGTTTATGCACCCACAGCTCTCCTCCGGAGGTGACTGTAATCCTCAACCACTTTAAGATTGGAGCCACCTTCATACAGGATTGTCTGCTATTCTCAGGACTCTTCTGAGAAAAAGTTGCAGAATACAGCTGATCCTCAAAACCTGGCACCTGGCCTACACCATCACCTGTGACAGCAGAGCAGCAGCAGCCTCAGTTCCATGGAGAGAGCAGGTCGGGGAGAGTTGTAAGGGAGTCACACTACTGGTGAGGAAATGCCAACTGGAGTCATTTTCTCTATTCCAGGACAAAGCAGAGATCTGCATTGGCTGCTCAGCCCCACCCATCCTCCAACTTGGGACCTAAAGGTTAGCTCATCAAACTCGGTGAGACAGACACCCTTATCCCATGCTGTAACAGGCACAGACACTCAAGATCTGAATGGGAGACTTGACAACAGCAGTGGCAGCAAGATGGGTGAGTCCTAATAAGATCCATTCTCCTCCCACAGTAGTCTGTGGGGCATCTGACCCAAGCTGAGAGCAATCCCATCAGCCTGCAGTGACAGCAGAGGGGAGGGGTTGGAGAACTGAAAGGAAGTTGAAGTTAAAGGAACAGCCTGAAGAACAGTTTATTTTTTTGTTGTTGTTGTTTTTATTCATTTGTTTATTTGACTTGTTTTGCTTGTTTGTTTTTTGTTTTAGTTTTTTTCTTTTTCTTTTCCTCTTCTCTATTACTTTCTGTTTTGGATTACATTCTCATACTTGCTTTGTTTCTGTTATTTTATTTTATTTTTAAGGCTTCCTCTTTGTGTATGGGTATTTCTGAGGGAGAGCACACCAATAGGGGTTGTTGTTTTTGTGGGTTTTTTTGGTCAGTCTGTGTGTTTGTAAGATTGTTTGTATTTTTTAAAAATCTGTGCTGTTTTTGTGTGTGTCTCTTTCCATTTGTTAGTTGGTACATCGATCTGTTTTCCCTCTTATTCCTCTCTCTCTCTACCTCCATCTAGTCCCTCTCCTTTCTTTTTCCATTATTTTCCTTTTTCTTGCCTCATTTTGTTTTCAGGGGGCAAACCTATGCCCCCACTGCATGAACAAATTGTAAGATAGTGGGAAGTATGTTCCAGGAGCACACACACACCTGTCAGCAGATACTGGGAACTGCAGATAGTTTCAGAATCACAACTCCCCCCTCAATTAAATCTCAAAATTGCTAAAAGTACAGCCCCCCACCCCAGTCCAGCTTCAGAATTGAACAAAGTCAGAGGATCCACATAAGGAAGAATAGGAGATTG
>NW_007229138.1:0-2945 GCF_000164805.1 Carlito syrichta | reverse complement strand
GCCAAAGCAAACAATTAAAGTCGTAAATAGACAATACATTAGTGTTAAAATGTGTGCTTTCTAAAGATTGTGGATGAAGTTCCATAGAGAAAAGATGGTAAAAAGAAAATGCACACATAGTGGTGATTAAAGATGGTTTGTTTACATCCTAAGGATAGTGAAGTGTCAAGCATTATATAAAAATTTACATACAAAATCACTTCATTTAGTTATCTTTATTTCCATTTGTAATATTGTGCTCCAATTGTTGATTGTTTATGCAAATGACATTCAACTAAAGCTGATGTTATTAATAAAACTTAGGTCATATGACTGCAAAGCCTTACACTATGTCCTTACACAACAGTAATACAACCTCAGGAAACACATGTGCACAAAAGTGTATGAGAGGCTACACACACACACAATGTATATCTTTCATGAACAATATCAATCAAATTTGCCTTATCTCTTGTATATTCTTTGGTGAAATGTATAGCATCATAATTTCTGATGTATCTGCAAAGCTTATTATTGTGCCAGGTCTATAATCAGTGTTCAATTCATATCTTTTACATGTGTTAGTGATGGTATGTGATAATTTATTTATAGTGATAATATGTTAAATCCTCTTTAAGTATGTCTTGGGAAAATACTTTATATACTTATCAATTCAAATATTTCTCATACTTAGAATAAGTAACACTTTAATCTAAACAATCAATAGTAAAATGTGAATTATTTAATTTGACATTCACATAATTAAACAGAAAATAATCTGGGGAGTAGAGCTGGAAAATGTAATTTATATCCTTTGTGGATGGTTCTTCTTGATGGCTCTTCTCCTTAGCAAGGATATCCTGACAGAGATGCCAGTACCCCAATTGTTTTAGGTTGCTTAGTATTACCTTGCTAAATACCGCTTATGTAAGGGAATTTCAAGTAGAGACGAATTTTTGTAAGTGCATTTAATGGTGGCCTTCTGAGGTCATTGGTCATTATTTCTAGTATTGTTCATCCTTCCAGAAAGAAAAATATACCACTTGTAGGAAAGAACATAGACTTCCTTGTGAGAATTAAAACAATGTGTTTTAACTAATAATACAGATGTATTCCAATTGACACCTATTATGATAATTAAAACTTTCTGATGTTTTTGATTATGATACAGTTTACTACTCAAAAAAGTACATTATGTGCCACAGTTTAGAACTGTAAAAGTACTAGTGTTAAAAAGACAAACAAACAAATGAAAAAACCTACTAGATGGTATCTAGCTAACCTCCTTATCTTACAGATGGTCATGGAAGTGTCTTAAATTATTCTAGCATAGAAGTGCCCTCAATGATATCAGGAGATGTATAAATTTACAGCTTGAATAAAGAATTCTGTATAGAAATTAAGCCACATAACTCCTCTAAAGATACTCTGTTTAAATGATGGAATAGCTCAACAGCAAAATCTGTTTCTAGGGAAATCTTGAGCCTCTGGCCCCAGGTAAATTGAAAACATATTTTTCTGTATTTCTCATCAATTAATCCACAACTGTTTTTGTTTTGCATTTGTGCTGAATAATTCCACAAGTACACTTAAATGTATACTAATATTGGTGTTATTATTGCTGTTGTCATATTTATGTGACAACTTTTTTGCCTTTACTTAGCACAGTATATTTTAAACATGAAAAGTGAATGGCTGAGTTAGCATTTGTAAAAACATCTCTAAAAGAAGACAGCCTTTCATGAAGAAAAGAAAACGGCTCTATTATGTCAATGGTAGCAAACATTCCTTGAAAATCTAGTGAGATACTATATTTTTCACGACATTCTTAACACCCTTACTTGCTGAGACCTTTGCAGGGGAAAGAAAATAAAGGGAAGACCAAGGGGAAGCTTACAGGGGAATCACCTAGTGAGCATGAATTAAGAGAACAGGTAAAATCACAAGTAGTAGCATACTCTCCAACTGTGGATAGTCAGAATTATTGGATACAAAGTCACTGAATGAGACAGAGCCTCCTTCATTGATGAAAAAACAATTTGGTCTTTGCAATCTTGTGAATATAAAAAATGGGATTTTTTAAAGTGTTAGGTGTGTGCATTATGTGGTCCAATTCAAAATATGTTTAACAAATTTTCTGAGAATCTCTTAACTTCCAAGAGCAATGCTAATTGCTGAGCATACACGGATAAGAAAGAAGTCAGTCTAATAAGCAACTCATTTGGTGAACTCACCCACATATTAAGTGTCTGTAACATACACATTGTCAAAAGGAGATCAAGTTAAAAGCATGATTCTTATCCCCTATGGAAGTTAAGGATGGGGAGGAAAAGCTCATTTCTGAAAAAAGTTTAAAGAGGAGATGGAGTTCACGTAGATAATCAAGATGGCAAAAATGTTCTTGAAATCATGGATATTGCATAACAAAATATTCCTTGAGGTATCCAAGCAATTATTAAAGATTCTGATAGGTTATTAAAATGTATAAGTTAATCCACATGTGACAGAGGTAGATCTCTACTCCTTGGCCTAAATTTCTTGACTTGAGTCATCCATTCTGCTTCTTATTTATCCAAGTTCTAAGGCATAATTTTCATCTTGCCAAGTTTACATTTTCCATGCTGATTGTGAGTTTGTGAGTTTGAGCATAAGATCATCAAAAATACCCAGTAGGCTACTAGATACTGGATGCCACTTCTCAGTGTATGCCTCTCACATTGTACTTATGATAGATTTGTGTGTTTGATATTAGAGTTTTACTGAAAGTGTCAGTCAAAGGTCTTGAAAAATGAGTGACTACTACCCAAATATTCTATGGATGGTGAAGTCCTTGCTGCCAAGATCCTTCACAATCCAAGGAAGAAGCAATATTGTCAAGAATCTCAGAAGTAAAATATCTCCCAAGAAGTGAAGGACACAGCAGACTGTGGGACAAGTATACTTAGCTTCATTTAGGTAGGCAATTT
>NW_007229137.1:0-2130 GCF_000164805.1 Carlito syrichta | reverse complement strand
CCATAATGGGGAAATTTTAATCTGTGTAAAATTATTTATGAGGCCTATTAGAAAAACAGGGGATCAAAAACCCTGCAATTGAACAATGAGATGTTTTCTTTCACTGATATGCAGGGCCATCTAAAAGACTAAATGAATAAAATATTGACATATTAAGGAATTTTTTTTTTACAAAAAGCAAATGAAAAGCTTAAGAAACAAACTATGGACATGATAAAAGAGGCCTATACTCTAAACTAGTCCTGGCAATTATTTCTTTTTATTTATCTCACCATACTGAGTCCACTATTCTTTTTGCTAAATCATCCTTTCACCATGAAGATGATGAATAAAGAAAAATTAAACAGATATTTTACAAAGTAAGACCTTCTGAGCAGCCAGGCCTTTCTTCTATAACCACAATCACTCCATGGTCTAAAACTGAAGCTTAGAGTCATGTAAAATGCTTCCCTTATCTCAAGGAAAATCCTAAAAATTTATTGAAGAATTTAGAATCCTAATAAGAGCTTATGATCCAGGATTCTCTGACCATTACCAATTTATTCACATTATATTATGATGTGACAAAGTTCAAAAATGTATGGCAGCAGCAAAATGGGATGAGCCTCGGGAAGATATTATAGACCCCTTCAAAACCTCCTCATGAGAAAGGCCTTCAGGAACTAGAAAAAATTGCTGAAAACCTTTTAGACTTAATTTTTAATATTTTTCCACAAAAAATTGACCAAAAAATGAAATGGTTGAACCAGTTTCCGATTACATAACTCACTCAGAAACACCGTGAAAGAAGTATTTTCTGCAGGACTTAAATGGCATTAACTGCTCTATTTAGAAATGAACTCCATTCTGAAGTTAGTAGTTTAATTAAAAAAATAAAAATAAACTGGGATAGAAAGTTATAGATGTGACTGAATTGACCTTAGCTGAACGTTTTGAGAGAACCCTAGGGCAAACAAAACAACAACAGCACAAAAACAAGACAAACAAAAAACCCAAAAGACTAACAAGCTCATGTCTCTGCAATTACAACAGTTACAGGGGCTGGGTCTAAAGGGACCTTCTTGTCCTCATTCTAAATTACAATCAAGCAGCCCTAGAATAAGAAATTGTCTGCTTTTATAATGGTTCACAAATAAGCCTCCTGTTATGGCAGATATACTGTTTCTCCACTAGAGGAAGCCCAAGATATTTCAGCTCTTGTGATAATAATCTGCACTGATGAAGCAACAAGGAATGCTCCAGTAAATTGCTTCAGGTAATACCTTTAAATAAACATGGAGAAACACGGGTTAAAATAAGTGGGAAATTTTGTACAATCTTGGTGGATACTGGAGCCACTTTTTCTATCATTAATCTCACGTTAAGAAACGGAACAAATTCCTGGCAATAAAAATGTCATTTCTGAGGTGGGAGTTTCAAATCAAGTTCAATTGACATTGGGGCCATTTTCAGAAAAAACAAAACAAAATAAAAACCTTTTTATTCTGTGATACTGCTCTAGTAAACTTGCTAGGGTGAGACTTTACATTCAAAGGAAAAAGAGCATATACAATTACCCTCAGAGGGAGAAGTAATCTGAGTTTCCTGACTCTTGAACCAGAACTGTTATGCTCTTTGTAGGGAGAAATTGATAAGATCAAAACTCTGACCTTTCTGACATACCTGAATGTTTATGGGCCTCTTCCTCAACTGATATAGGAAGAATTAAAAGTGTGGAAACTATCAAAGTCCAAACAAACCATTTTTAACCTCTGCCTAATAGCCATTAAAAGCTGTAGCAATAACAGTTATATTTGCAGATACTTCATCTGAATGGGTTTTAGAAAATGACCTTAATTTACGTGCTGTGGAAAGTCTATTATATTCCAAACAAACTCAGTATTTTTTCAGCATGTAGATTAATAGCTTATGAAATTCTTGGTCTCCTTCTAAATCTCCATCTAAACACTGTACTCTATTTAATCCCATTCTTACTCTTTCTTTTACCAGTGACTATGTTGTTGTTTTCTTGCTGGGTCATCTAATAGACTCACTTCTGTAATATAGCTCTCCCAGGCAGCACAGACATCATTCAGTCACCACGCTAGAAGAGTTGCTGTTTACTTGGCTTATCTATTCTGGGGCCATGAC
>NW_007229136.1:0-699 GCF_000164805.1 Carlito syrichta | reverse complement strand
CAAGTCACAGACATGCCTTTGATTTAAGAAATATTTAGTTTAATTAGAAAGAAGGTTAATATAAAGTAAGGATTAGAATTAAATAAATAGCAGTTATAATTAAAAGATAAATGTTTAATATAGATGTAGGTATTAGTTAAATATAAGGAATAGGAAATAATTAAGTTTTAAGGTAAACTTAAAATTTTACACACTTAATGTAGGTTTAAAATTAAATACATTTAGGATTAGAAGTAAGATTAATTTCATATATAATGTAGATTTAGACATGTTTTGTTTAGAAATATAAAATGTAAAATAGGTGATAAGAAAATAGCAAGTAATATAGATAAGGCAATTAGAATTAAGAAAGTTAAATTTTTAAATTAATAGCATTAAGAATTCATAGTGGGTAAGATAAGGGTGGTTATATAAAAGAAAAAACAAGTCAATATATTGCTGCTGAAAATATATATAAGGGTAGAATTAAGAAAATAGATTAGTAAATGAAAAGAAATACAATAGCAAAGGGAAGAGATTCAGGTGACCTAGGGGTAACAGGACGTGGCTAATAAATTGGCAGCTGGTATTTTGTTACACCACCTGGTAGCAGGAAGAAACAAAATGAAACTTGTAAAGGTCAACTTCCCCATAAACAAAAGAAAAAACATGATGTAAACATTTAATGTGTAACATGGGATACATTTTGTGGGTGGGGGG
>NW_007229135.1:0-487 GCF_000164805.1 Carlito syrichta | reverse complement strand
GTCTGGGCGAGAGAGTGAGACTCCAACTCAAAAAATAAAGAAAGAAAGAAAGAAAAAAAAAAAGAAAATATAGTATATATACACAATGAAATACTCTTAGACATAAAAAAGAACAAAATCATATCTTTTGCAGCAACATGGATGGAACTGGAGTCCATTATATTAAATGAAGCAACTCTCGAACAGAAAGTCAAATACTGCATATTCTCACTTATAACCGAAAGCTAAATAATGTGTACACATTAACACAGAGCATGGAATTAATAGACATCGTGGACTTGGAAGAGTGGCAGGGTGGGAGAATAGTGAGAGATGAGAAATTGTCTAATGTGTATAATGTACATTATTTGGATGATGGTTACACTAAAAGCCCAAATTTCAACACTATGCAGTATATTCATGGAACAAAATTGCACATATGCCCCTTAAATTCTTACAAATTATTAAAAAAATGAAAGACCTGAAGCTTACCTTTGTCTCCTTTTCT
>NW_007229134.1:0-15132 GCF_000164805.1 Carlito syrichta | reverse complement strand
TGCAAAAAATTGTTTTTTATTTTACTTGCAGATTATTCATTTCATATATATAGATATGCAGTTCATTTTGTATATTTATCTTATATCCTGTAACTTGGCTGAACTGGTATATTAACTCTAATAAATTTTAAAGTGGATTTTTTAGGTTTTTCTATATACAGTAATCATGCCATCTGTAAGTTGAGATAGTTTTAACTTTTCCTGTCCTATCTGGATTCCTTTTTATTTATTAATTAATTTGCTTAATTTTCATTGCTTAAACTTCCATTACAAGTTTAAATAGAAGAGGTAAGGGTGAACATCCTTGTCTTTTTCCTAATTATAAAGGGAAGGGTGTCAGTTTTTCACCATTAAGTAAAATGTTAACTCTCAGTTTTCCAGATATCATTTGTCATGTTTGTAGGTGCCCTTTTGTTCCTAGTTTGCTCTCTGTTTTCATCACTTAAACAGTTGCATTTTTAAACATAATTTTCTGGATCTATTGATGATTATATGGAGTTTTTCTTCATTCTATTAATATAGTGTACTATATTAATTGACTTTAATATGTTGAACTATACTTGCATTTCTGGGACAAATTTTACTTGATCATGGTATTTAACCTTTTTAATACCCCATGGCATTTGCTGATAATTTTTGCATGTACACTCCTGAAAAATATTGACCACTGCTTTTATTTCCTTGTGACTTTTTTGGTCTGACTTATTTGTTCCATTGATTATTTAAGAATATGTTCAATATATACATATATGTATATTATATTATATTATATTTTATATTTCCCTAAATTCTTTTATGGTATTGATTTCTAATTTAATTCCATTATTGTAATATGAAAAACATACTTACATGATTTCACTATTTTAAATATATTTAAAAAAAATTTTTGACCTAACATATGGCTTATTCAAGAGAATGTTCCTTGTGCACTTGAGAAGAATACATACTTTGATATTGTTGGAAAAATTTCTTTATAGATATCTGTTGATTCTTGGTGGCATAGTGTTTTGTGAACTTTGTATTTCTTTGGTGATCATCTGTTTAGTTGTTCTGTCTATTACTGAAAGTGGAGTATTGACATCTCCGGCTATTATTGTTGAATTGGCTATTTTGCCTTTAAACTCTGTTGGTTTTTACTTCTTATATTTGAAACTTTGTTTTCGTGTTCATATGTGTTTATAATTGCTATAGCTTTTGATAAATTGACCATTTTATCTTTATATAATGTCCTTCTTTGGCCCTCAGATAAATGATTGTGTTAGAGACTAGTTTGTCTGATATTAGTCTATCCACTCTTGCTTTCTTTTTGTTACTTCTTTGCATAAAATATATTTTTAATTGTAATTCAAATTATTTATTTAAATTAAAAGCAAGTGTCTTGTAGACAAGATATAGTTAGATCACATTTTTTAAAACTCCATTCTGACACTCCCTACCTTTTATTTGGAGATTATAATCCATTTACAGTTAATGTAATTACTAATAAAGAAGAACTTACATCTGTCATTGCCATTTTACTATTTGTTTATGTATCTGATATATTTCTTATTCCTTAATTTCTTCATTATTGCATCCTTTGGTCAAACAGTTATTTTCTAGTACACTGATTCAATTCACTCTGGTTTATTTTAGTATATATTTTTGAATTCTTTTAAAAAATTGCCCAGAGGATTATACTTAATGTTTTAAATGTACACTTATCTATTTCAGATTAATAACAACATAGTTACAATTGTATACATGAACATTACTAAATAAAGGGATTTTATATTTATCTGTAGATAGTATAAGTAGTATACAAGACATATAGCACTTTTCCCTTTAATTTTTTTATTTCACAAATTACATGAATGTACCATTTAACAGAGATTAAATATTATTTTATGCAGCTTTTAAAAAGTATGCCAAAAAAAGGAATAACAAAAAACAGTTAAATACACACTTTTGTATTTATCTCTATAAGTACCTTAACCTGTATTCTGTATTTGTTTTTGAAACATTGAATTGTTTTCTAGTGTCCTTTCATTTTATCCTGAAAGATTTTCTTTAGCATTTCTTATAGGGAAGGTCTAATAGCAATAAACTTTCTATTTTTGTTTATATTAGAATGTATTAAATTCTCTTTCAATTTTGAAAAATGCTTGGTTGACTTTTTTCTTTCAGCACTTGAACATGCCAACCCATTGACTTCTAGTCTTAATGGATTCTGATGAGGAATCAGCAGTTTATCTTATTGATGATGACTTGTACATAACCGATGCTTCTTTCTGCCTCTTTCATTGTTTTCTCTGTCTTTACTTTTAACAGTTTTATTGTAATATGTCTTGGTGTATATCTCTTTGAGTTGAAGTTTGCTAGACTTCTTGGATGTGTAGAATAAGGATTTTTTAAAATAAATCAAATTTGGGGAAATTTTGGCCATTATGGCTTTGAGAATTTTTTCTGCTTCTCTTTCTTGCTCTTTTCTTCTTCATTTTAAAATTTCTGTTTCTCATACTTTGTATCTTTGAGTACATTACCAGCTTTGTTCTCCAACTATTCAAATCTACTGTTGAACAACTCTAGTGAATATCTTACTTTAGTTATTCTAGGTATTAACTCCAGAATTTCTATTTTGTCCTTTTAGAATATGTATCTTTTTATTGATAGTATCTGTTTGGTGAAACATATTTTTATGGTATCTTTGGTTTGTTTTTTTTTCATGGCACTCTTCAACTCTTTATCATACTTACTACCATTGTTTTCAAGTGTCTTTCTAGTACCCAACATATCTCTCCTTTCTCAGGGAGAGTTTCTATTAATTACTTTTGTCCTTTTGTATGGGAAACAGTTTCTTGTTTCTTTGCATACTTCACAATTCTTTGTTGAAACTGAATATTTGTAATATTATAATGTGGAAGCTCAGAAAATCAGATTATCTCCCATTCTCAGGATTTATTGTCTCTGCTGGTTGCAATTTATGTTTGCTTACTTTTCTGAACTAATTTTGTGAAGTTTGTATTCTTTGTCATGTGTAGCCACTGACTGAAGCCATTGTTTCATTAACTTAGTGTTCAGTTTCTAACTGGACAGATTTTCTTAAGCACCTGGACCAAAAAGTAATTATTGTTCAGTTCAATCATTTAATATGGACTCTGTGTGTATGTGTTGGTAGACCTTCAATACTCAGTCAGACAGCTACAACTTTGCTTTAGCTTCCACTTCTGCTGTGCCAAGACATACAATTAGGCAGAGAAAAGACTTTGGGGTTTTCTCAAGTATTTTCTGAGCATGTGAACAGTTTTAGGTACACACGTTGCTTTCTAGATTCCCAGGAATCTGTCAGAGCTTTTCAAAGTCTTTATGCCCCAGAGCATCTCATTCCTCAGTATTTTTTCCTAAGGTTTTTGGTTAGTTGATTACTAATCTCAGCTATTATATACTGCTCAGGTTAACTATAACTAATATATTTTCCTTTAAATATTTTTGACAACCACACCCTGGGTAACCACCTCAAATTAGGTGAGAAATTACCAGATAAAGGACCTTCAAGCTGTTCTTCTGAGAAGCAACCAGATAAGTAAAAACAAGCAACCATCATTTTTTCCAAATGAGGATTGTTTTGTTTCCTCTAGTATTAGTACCTGTGCCAAGAATGTGAACTGCTATCTTCACAGTCACCATTAAGCTGGGAAGTAGAGATCAGACCAGAGTAATTTAAAACATTTGAAAGCTCTCTGTTCTTTCTAAGATTCAATTGTTTCTTCTGATTGTTTCCTTAATTGCTGTAAACTTTTGATTAGTTTCCAGTGTAATGAAAAAGTTGATTATGACAAGTTTTGCCCGTTTTTTAATGCTTTCCTGGAGGGACAGAATTTTGAGTTTCTTACTCTGCTTTTTTCATTGATGTCACTCTGAGAAGCTATTAATTGTGTGTGTGTGTGTGTGTGTGTGTGTGTGTGTGTGTGTGTGATATGTCTCATAATATTCACTTTACTGAATTATCTGACTTATTCTAAGCATAATATGGTTAACTTTTGTGTATGTGTTTTCTTTGTGTCATCATGTAAGCCACAAGAAATTGCCTTTCTGTCTTTTCTTTCCCACAAATATACTTTTTAATTACACTCACATTTCTACAGTAATTAGTGACTCCATTGCAAAATTAAATAATAGTTACTGTGAGGCATCTTCATATTGTTTCTAATTTTATTGGAAATATAGATTATTGCACAATTATAGTTGATTTCTATTTGTTTGAGGTATTTTAACAGAATAAAAATGTACTTCTCATTTTTTCAGTAAGATAACATGGTTATTGGCTTTTGATAAATATTTTAAAATAATTTTGGGGTATGTTTTCTAGACCTCCCAATTTTATTTTCTTTTTCACCTCTAATATTCTATTTATTTATTTATATTGTATTTTTAGGATGTGGGGTACAATTCAGGATTAGGTATATAAGTAGACATTGTACAGGTAAAGTTTGAGCCCTAGTTTGGTCTCCACTTTGCCTGGTTTGAGATCAGGGCACTTGCCCTTATTGATGTTGTGTCCCCTCTGCCATCCCAGCAGTATTCTGCTGTTGCCAATCCCTTTCTTACACTATTATGGTAAATGTTCTGGATCCACTTATGAGTGGGAACATATGGTGTTCTGTTCTTTGTTTCTGTGATAGGTCACTAAGTATTACAGACTCTAAATCCAGCCAAGTTGTTATGAACCCCATATATTTGTCCTTCTTTATGGCTGCGTAATATTCCATTGTGTATATGTACGACATTTTTAAAAATCCATTCCAGTTTCAATTGGCAGCACAGTTGGTTTCATGTTTTTGCTATTGTGAACAACGCTGTAATAAACATGTGTGTGCAGATATCTTTTTTGTAGAATGGGATTTGAGTTCCTCCAGTAGGGGGATTGCTGAGTCATATGGAAGTTCAATTTCTAGTTCTTTTAGAAATTACCACATTGTTTTCCATAGAGGTTGCACTAGTTTGCATTCCCACCAGCTATGTAGAAGCATTCTCTTTTCTCTGAATCCTCATCAGAATCTGTATTGTTTGTTTTATTAATGATGGCCATTCTAACTGGGTTTATGTGGTATCTCAATGTGATTTTGATTTACATTTCTCTGATGATTAGTGAGGCTGAGCACTTTTTTATATGTTTGTTGACTGCCCATATATCTTCTTTTGAGAAGTGTCCTGTTCATGTCTTTTGCCCACTTTTTAATGGGGCTATTTTTTTTTTCCTTTTGGCATATTTGAGTTCCTATAGATCCTGGTTATTAGGCCTTTGTCAGATATAGAGTTGCCAAATATTTTTTCCATTCTGTGGGCTGTCTCCCTGCATTCTTGATGGTTTCTTTTGGTTTGCAGAAGCTTTTCAGTTTAATGAGGTCCCGCTTGTCTATCTTGTCTCTTATGACATGGATATTGGGTATTAATCAGGAATTGGTTGCCTACTCTGATTTCTGTAAGGGTGTCTGCAGCTTTTTCTGAGATTATTATTATTTGAGGTTTTATGTTTAGGTCTTAGAACCATTTAGAGTTGATTTTTGTGTATGGTGATAGGTAGAGGTCCTGTTTCAATCTTCTGCATATGGTCAGTCAGTTTTCCTAGCACCATTTACTGAATAGGTTCTTCTCTCCCCAGTAGTTTGTTGGTGGAGGCTTTATCGAAGATGAGTTCATTGAGAAATTGAGATTTTGCTTCTGGAATCTCTATCCAGCTCAATTGATCCATATGTCTGTTCTTGTACCAATACCAGGCTGTTTTGATTACTGTAGCCTTGTAGTAGAGTTTGAAGCCTGGACGTGTAATACCTCCTGCTTTGTTTCTCTTGCTAAGGATTGTTTTGGATATTTGTGGTCATATATGTTTTTGTATGAATTTCTGTATTGTCATTTCCAGGTCTGAGAAGAGTGATGTTGGTAGCTTAATAGGTATTGCATTGAATCTGTAGAATGCCTTTGGTAGTATAGGCATCTTAACAATGTTGATTCTTCCTATCCATGAGCGTGGAATATTTTTCCATTTGCTTGTGTCTTCTTGGATTTCTTTGAGCAATGTTTTGTAGTTTTCTTTGTAAAGGTCTTTCACTTCTCTGGTTAGGAGGACGCTGAGATATTTAATTTTCGTGTGTGTGTGTGGCTATTGTAAATTGGAATGTGTTTTTTATTTGGTTCTCTACCTATTTGCTGCTGGTGTATAAGAATGTGACTGTGTTTTGCACATTTATTTTGTATGCTGAGACTTTGCCAAAGTCCTTTATCAGTGCAAGGAGTTTTTTGACAGATTTTCTTGGAGTTTTGATGTATAGAATTATATTGTCCCACCCCTGTGGAGGACCTAGGCACCTGCCCCCCAGACCTATGTGTTCCACCCCTAACTGAAGCACCCCACCAGGTCCAAACTGCCATCGCCCATGCAGGCCCTCGGCACCACCCCTTGGATCTCTGGGCCCCCTCCCTTGTTGATGCGCCCAACCCCAGCCTCAAGCCGCCACCCCACAGAGGCCCTAGGTGCCCACACACCAGAGCTACATGCTCCACCCCTGACTGAAGCACTCCACCAGACCCAAAGCCGCTACCACGCCTGGCAGTCTCATATGCCAAATCCCCCGACTTGCCCCTGGCCATAGCAGGACCAGAGAACAGCTGGAACTTGAGACCAGGCAGAGACCTGCATTGCCCCATGAGCTTCACCCAGCTCTGTGCAACCTCCAGCTTGGGACCTAAGAACAAAGAAAGAAAAAGAGGTCCAAGCTGCATAAGTGACATGCTGACCTACAGCGCCTGGCTGTCTTGCACTCCACCTCTCCCAGTTGAATCCAGCTGCAGTAAAACCTGAGATCATCTGGAGCCCTGTGACCAGTCAGAGATGTGCAGTGACTTGCCCACCCAGCTCTGCCCAACCTTTGTCTTGGGAGCTAAGACCTCATGTTTATGTAAGGGAACAGTACATCTTAAGGAGGTTGGTCAGCTTGTGTGTCTGTATGATTGTATGTCCTAGTTTGTTTGTTGTTGTCCCTGTTTTTTGTTTGTTTTTGTTTCTGTTTTCTCTTACTCTTATTTGTCTTCAGGTCTATTTTTATTTATTAGTGGATACCTTTGTCTGTTTTCCCTTTTACTCTCCTCTGTCTCCACCTTCCACTTCTCCCCCTCCATGTTCCATTTCATTCCCTTTTTGTACATCATTTTACTTCAGAGAGCAAACCAATACCCCCACTTCATGAACAGATTATAAGGCAGTGGGAAGCAGGATCCAGCATATCCATACACCTGTCAGTGGACACTGGGATCTGCAGATAAATTTTGAATCACAGCTCCTCCCTCAAATAAAGCTCAAAGCTGCAAAAGATATAGCCCTCAACCTACAGTCCAGCTTCAGAATTGAACAAAGCCAAAAGATTCACATAAGGAAGAATAGGAGATTGAGCAAACAGAAGCAAAAGCAACCCCACCACCCCTGCACAACAGATTTAAAGAAGGGGGGGAGAGGAAAAAGTGGGGAGGCAAATCTACACAAATGAAGAAAAATAAAAAGAAGAACATAAGTCTCACATAGATCCCTGGGAGATCAGACATTGAGAAAACAGCTTTGGAATGCAAACAATGAAGAGCCCCTGGAATGACTGGTCCCATACTACAAACCCAGATATCAAGACATTAATAGAGAGAATTAAAAAAATGAAGGAGAGACAAGAAGAAAATAGGAAGGAGTTGATAATTGAGATAACAGCAGTAAAGAATACTGTAATTGAAATAAATAACAAGCTAATAAACATGGAAAGCAGAATTAGCCAAGAAGAAGACAGAATCACAGAACTTGAAGACCAAAATATAGAATGAAACTAAACTGTTAAAAACATAGAAAAGAAGCTAAAAAAGACAGAACAAAACCTTTAAGAGATGAGCAATTACTTCAAGAGAATGAACCTAAGAGTATTTGGACTTCCTGAGGCAGAAGCGAGACAGAGATCACCCTGGAACAAACATGCCACAAAATTATTCAAGAAAACTTCCCTCACCTAATTAATGATGTAAAAATTCAAAAACAAGAGATTCAGAGAACCCCAGCAAGACAACAAATGAGAAGACCAACTCCTAGGCACATAATAATCCACCCGAACATAGTAGGTATAAAAGAAAAAATCCTAAAGGCAGCAAGAGAAAAAGGTCAGACTACCTACCAGGGAAGACCAATCAGAATAGCAGCAGATTTATCTACAGAAACACTTCAGGCTAGGAGAACTTGGAGCCCAATATTCAAAGTTCTCAAAGGTAAACAATTTCAACCAAAAATAACCTACCCAGCCAAGCTAAGCTTCATCAGTGAGGGAGAATTAAAATCTTTCCCAGACATCCAATTCCTAAGAACTTATGCTGCCTTCAGACCATCCAGCCAAGAAACTCTTAAGAAAGTATTAAACACAGAGGAAAAGGGAAAAAGAACAACAATGTTCTTCACAAGAGTGCAAGAAAAAGATTAAAAGCACACATAAAACAATCAAAAAAACCAAAAGAAAGACAACAAACAAATAAGTACAAAAACAACTCTATGAGAACATCATGACAAAGATAAACCCTCATATTTCAATAATTAACTGAATGTGAATGGATTAATGCGCCACTGAAAAGACCAGAATGGGAAAATGGATAAAATATCATGAGGCAACACAATATTTTCTCCAAGAGACTCATCTCACCAGAAAGAACACTCATAGACTTAAAGTAAGAGAATGGGAAACAAATTTTCAGGTGAATGGAACACAAAAGAAAGCTGGTGTTGTGTTGCAATCTTTATCTCAGACAAAATACCCTTTAAGCTATCAAAAATCAAAAAAGATGAAGGAGGTCACTATATAATGATAAAAGCTCCAATCCATCAACAAGAAATATCCATCCTAAACATATATGCACCTAACATAGGAGTACCAATGCTCATAAGGCAGCTTCTAGGAAAACTTAAAAGAGATTGACGCTAACATTATCATAACTGGGGACTTTAATACCACACTCACAACCCTAGACAGATCATCAAGACAAAAAATCAGCAAGGACACCCAGAACCTCAATGAGACTCTTGAACAAATGGACTTAATTGATACCTACAGAACACTCCACCCAATGACCACAGAATATACATTCTACTCATCGTCACATGGAACATACTCCAAGATCAACCACATCATTGGCCATAAATCAAACATAAACAAATTTCATAAGATTGAAATCTTGACATGCACCTTTTCAGACCACAATGGAATAAAAATAAATATCAATACCAACAAAATTTCCCCAAAGCCCACAAAGACATGGACAATAAACAGCATGATGCTGAATAACAACTGTGTCAACACTGAAATCAAAGATGAAATTGAAAGACTCCTGGAAACATATGAAAATAAAGGCCGGGATTGGTGGCTCAGCCTGTAATCCCGCACCTTTGGGAGGCCGAAGTGAGTGGATTGCCTGAGCCCGCAGGTTCGAGACCCGCCTGGACAACTTGGCAAGACCTCATCTCTACAATAAATCAAAAAATCAGCTGGGCATGGTAGTGCATGCCTGTAATTCCGGCTACTCAGAAGGCTGAGGCAGAAGGATCACCGGAGCCCAGCAGGCGAGGCTGCAGTGGCTGGGGGCGGCCACTGCACTCCAGTCTGGGTGACCAAGTGAGACTCCAACTCAAAAAAAAAGAAAAGAAAAGAAAGAAACATTTTACCAAAACCTCTGGGATGCCATGAAATCAGTCTTTTTTTTTTTTTAATCAATATTTTTTATTATGATATTGTGGGGTACAGTTAAGGGTTAGGTATACAAATTTGCTTCATTCAGGCACCCTTGTTGATAATAGGTGTCTCCTCGTCCTCAGACAGATATTTACTACCATTAATCCCATCTCTCTTCCCCTCCCCCCTCATAGTTCCCCACCACTGTCAGTCATTTTCTTATAGTATTATGCTGAATGTTCAAGGTCCACTATATGAGTGAGAACATGTGATACTCAGATCTTTGTTTCTGTGAGAGATCACTCAGTATTATAGACTCTAGTTCCATTCAGGTTGCTGTGAAATTCATGATTTTGTTCTTTTTTATGGTTGCGTAGTATTCCATCATGTATATGTACCACGTTTTTTTAATCCAGTCCTCTTTTGATGGATGGCATGGTTGCTTCCAGGTTCTTGCTATTGTGAACAATGCTGCAATAAACATACTTGTGCAAGTATCTTTTTTATAGAGTGATTTGAGTTCTTCAGGGTATATTCCCAGTAGGGGGATTGCGGAGTCATATGGGAAGTCAATATTTAGAGCTTTTAGGAATTGCCATACTGTTTTCCACAGAGGTTGCACTAGTCTGCACTCCCACCAACAGTGTAGAAGTGTTCCCTTTTTACCACACCCTCTCCAGCAACTGTTATTTTTTGAGTTATTGATAATTGCTATTCTGACTAGAGTTAGGTGGTATCGCAGTGTGGTTTTGATTTGCATCTCCCTGATGATTAGTGAGGTTGAACATTTTTTCATGTGTCAGTTGGCTGCTCGGATGACTTCCTTTGAGAAGTGTCTGTTCATTACTTTTGCCCACTTTATAATGGGGTTGTTTTTTTTTTTCTTTTAAGCAAGTTTGAGTTCCTTGTAGATCCAAGATTTTAAGCCTTTGTCAGACCTGGAGTTGGCAAATACTATTTCCCTGTCTGTAGGCTGTGTCCCTGCTCTCTTGATGGTTTCTTTGGCTTTGCAGAAGCTTGTCAGTTTAATGAGGTCCCACTTGTCTATCTTATCTCTTATGGCCTGTGGGTTTGGGTTTTGTTCAGGAATTGGATGCCAGTTCCAGTTTCCATGAGGGTATGTCCTTCATTTTCTAAGGTTTTTATGGTTTGAGGTTTTACATTTAGGTTTCTGATACATTTAGAGTTAATTTTTGTGTATGGGGATAGTTAGGGGTCCTGTTTCAATCTTCTGCATGTGGTCAGCCAGTTTTCCCAGCACCATTTACTGAATAGGTTCTCCTCTCCCCAGTGGTAGGTGGTGGAGGCTTTGTCGAAGATGAGAAATTGAGGTTTTGCTTCTGGAATCTCAATTCTATTCCATTGGTCTATATGCCGGTTCCTATACCAATACCAAGCTGTTTTGATTATTGTAGCTTTATAGTAAAGTTTGAAGCCTGGTAATGTGATACCACCTCCTTTTTTTTTTGCTGAGGATTGTTCTGGCTATTCTTGGTTGTTTGTGTTTCCATATAAATTCCTGTGTTGTTTTTTCTAGGTCTGAGAAGAATGTTGCTGGTAATTTCATGAATATTGCATTAAATCTGTAGATTGCCTTAGGTAAGATGGACATCTTCACAATGTTGATTCTTCTAATCCATGAGCATGGGATAATTTTCCACTTGTTTGTGTCATCTTTGATTTCTTTGAGCAGTGTTTGGGAGTTTTCATTGCAAAGTTATTTTAACGTTTCTGGTTAGGAAGATGCCAAGGTATTTCATTTTTTTTGTGGTTATTGTGAATGGAATTGTTCTTTTTATTTGGATTTCTTTTTATTATCGGTGTAAAGAAATGCGATTGTCTTTTGCACATTTATTTTATACCCTGAGACTTTGCCAAAGTCCTTTATCAGTGTAAGGAGGTTTTTGACAGATTCTCTTGGGTTTTCAAGGTACACAATCATGTCATCTGCAAAGAGAGATAGCTTGACTTCCTCTTTTCCTATTTGAATACCCCTGATTGCCTTCTTTCTCTGATTGCTCTAGCCAGGACTTCCAATACTATATTGAACAGGAGGGGTGAGAGTTGGCATCCTTGTCTTGTTCCAGTTTTCAGGGGAAATGGTTCCAGTTTTTGTCCATTTAGGAGTATACTGTCTGTGGGTTTCTCATAGATGGCTTTTACTATTTTGAGGTATGTTCCCCGTATGCCTAGATGTTCGAGGGTTTTTATCAACAAGGGGTGCTGGATTTTATCAAAAGCTTTTTCTGCATCTAATGATATAATCATGTGGTTTTTGTTTTGACATCTGTTGATGTATTTAATTAAATTTATGGTTTTACAAATGTTGAACCAGCCTTGCATTCTAGGGATGAAGCCTACTTGGTCATGATGGATGATTTTTGAGATGTGTTGTTTAATCCGGTTTGCTAGGATCTTGTTGAGAATTTTAGCATCTGTGTTCATCAAAGATATTGGCCTGTAGTACTCTTTCTTTGTTGGGTCTTTACCTGGCTTGGGTATCAATGTGATGTTAACTTCATAAAATGATTTGGGAAGAGTTCCATCTTTCTCAATTGTCTGGAATACCTTCAGTAGGATTGGTATAAGCTCCTACTTAAATGTCTTATAGAATTCTGCTGGAAAGTCATCTGGTCCAGGGCTTTTTTTGGTAGGTAGTTTTCTTATTACGTAGTCAATTTCCTTGATTGTTATTAGTCTATTTAGGGTCTCAATTTTCTTCTTGTTTCAACCTAAGCAGGTTGTGTGATGACAGAAAGTCCTCCATTTCTGAAAGGTTTTCAAGTTTGTTTCCATACAAGTGTACATAGTAGTCTCTAATGATCTTTTGTATCTCTTCAGGATAAGATGTGACTTCATCTTTTGTGTTTCTGATTGTGTTTATTTGGGCTTTTTCTCTCTTATTCTTGGTCAGTCTAGCTAGGGGACCATCGATCTTGTTTATCCTTTCGAAGAACCAGCTTTTTGTTTCATTGATTTTTTGCATTATCTTTTTGTGTTCTATGTCCTGGGTTTGGGCTTTTATTTTGGTGATCTGGATTCTTTGGCTGTAATTAGGGTTTTTATGGTCTTGCTTTTCCAGCTTTTTTAGGTGGCTTCTTAAGCTGTTAATATGTGATCCTTCCATTTTCTTTATATGTGTTTGTAGGGATATAAATTCCCCTCTTACTACAGCTTTCGTGGTGTCCCAGAGATTTTGGTAAGATGTTTCTTCATTTTCATTTGTTTCCACATATCTTTTAATCTCTGTTTTGATTTCATCATTGACCCAGGAGTTGTTCAGCATCATGCTGTTTAGTGTCCATGTCTTTATGGGTTTTGGGGGGACCTTGTCGGTGTTAATGTTTATTTTTATTCCACTGTGGTTCAAGAAGGTGCATGGTAAAATTTCAGTCCTTTTAAATTTGCTTATGCTTGATTTATGGCCAAGTATGTGGTTGATCTTAGAGTACATTCCATGTGGTGATGAGTAGAATATGTATTCTGTGGTCTTTGGATGAAGGGTTCTGTAGGTATCAATTAAGTCCATTTGATCAAGAGTCACATTGAGGTTTCGGATCTCATTGCTGATTTTTTGCCCTGATGATCTGTCTAGGGTTGTGAGTGGGGTATTAAAGTCCCCAACTATGATGGTATTGGAGTCGATATCTTTTTTTAGTTTTCCTAAGAGCTGCTTTATGAAAGTTGGTGCTCCTATGTTCGGTGCATATATGTTTAGAATGGATATTTCTTGTTGATGGATTGAACCTTTTATCATTATGTAGTGACCTTCTGTATCTTTTTTAATTTTTGATAGCTTAAAGGGTATTTTATCTGAGATTAAGATCATGACTCCTCCTTTGTTTTGTGTTCCATTTGCCTGAAAATTTGTTTCCCGTCCTCTTACTTTGAGTCTGTGAGTGACCTTTCTAGTGAGGCGAGTCTCTTGAAGGCAATAGATTGTTGCCTGATGATATTTTATCCATTTTGCCATTCTATGTCTTTTCAGTGGTGCATTTAGTCCGTTCACATTCAAACCAATTATTGAAATGTGAGAGTTGAGCCCTATCATAATGTTCTTACAGAGTTGTTGTTCTTCCTGTTTGTGTGTTGTCTTTGTTTTGGTTTTAGAGTTGGATCATGTGTGTTTTTAATCTTTTGCCTCTACTCTTGTGAATAACGTTGTTGTTCTTTTTCCTTTTCTTCTGTGTTCAATACTTTCTTAAGTGTTTCTTGTAGAGGTGGTCTTGTGGCAACATAGGTTCTTAGGGATTGGATATCTGGGAAAGAGTTCAATTCTCTCTCACTGATGAAGCTTAGCTTGGCTAGGTAGGTTATTCTCAGTTGAAATTGTTTATCTTTTAGAACTTTGAAGATAGGGCTCTAAGCTCTCCTAGCCTGGAGAGTTTCTGTAGATAAGTCTGGTGTTATTCTAATTGGTCTTCCCTGGTATGTAGTCTGACCTTTATCTCTTGCAGCCTTTAGGATTTTTTCTTTTATACCCACTTTGTTTAGGCAAATTATTATATGTCTGGGAGTTGGTCTTCTCATTTGTTGTCTTGTAGGAATTCTCTGAATCTCTTGTGTTTGCATTTTTTCATCCTTGATGAGATGAGGGAAGTTTTCTTGAATGATTTCATGAAATGTTTGTTCCAGTGTGACCTCTGTTCCTCTCTCTGCCTCAGGAAGGCCAATTACTCTTAGGTTGGTCTCTTGAAGTGGGCATTCATCTCTTGAAGATTTTGTTCTGTCTTTTTGAGCTTCTTTTCTATGCTTTTGACAGTTTGGGTTAGTTCTGTGTTTTGTTCTTCGAGCTCTGAGATTCTTTCTTCTGCTTGGCTAATTCTGCTCTCCATGCTTATTAGTTTGTTATTTATTTCCATCACAGTATTCTTTACTGCTGTTATTTCTGACATCAGCTCCTTCGTATTTTCCTCTTGTCTCTCCTCAATTTTTTAAATTCTCTCTATTAATGTCTTGATTTCTGTGTTTGTTTCATGTGACCAGTCATTCTGGGGTCTCTTCATTATTTGTGTTCCGGAATCTGTTTTCTCAGTGTCTGATCTCCCAGCAGTCTGTGTGAGACCTATATTCTTCTTTTGGTTTTTCTTCATTTGTGTGTTTTTTCCCCCCTCCCTACTTTTTCTTTCCCTCCACATCACCATCATCTTTAATTCTGTTATTCAGGGGTAGAGGGATTGCTTTTACTTCTGTTTGTTCAATCTCCTATTCTTTATGTATGCCCTCTTACTTTGCTCAATTCTGGAGTTGCACTGTAGGTTGGGGGTGGTCCTTTTTGCAGTTTTGAGATTTACTTAATGGGGAAGCTATGATTTAAAATCTATCTGCAGGTCCTGGTATTCGCCGACAGGTGTATGGATAATCTGAAACCCACTTTCCACTGCCTTGGAATCTGTCTGTGCAGTGGGGCTGTAAG
>NW_007229133.1:0-9088 GCF_000164805.1 Carlito syrichta | reverse complement strand
CCACCAGCACTCCCATCACCCAAGCTCGACATCCAGGAGTCACCAGTCTCTCTTCTCTCTTGCTTTTGCAGGACTTAATTCTTTGTCTATTCCACCTCCTGGTCATTGACTAGCTGACATTCAGTTAGGACTTATCATGAGTCCAGATAGCTGGCACAGTAGAGTCAGTGTGGCCCAGCTGGGGATGGAGGAGCTGGGATTTGAAACAGGCACGGTGACTTCAGAGCTCAGACTCTTGACTGGCATCCTAGACCACCTGCCATCATGGAGCAGTCTGAGCTCTGAGCCTGATGGCCTTTTGCCTGGGTGGCTGAGATAGCTTCTTACCAGCTTCCCTGCCTCTGGGCGTTTCTCTCTTCCACACAGTTTTTGGTGATGCTCCCCAAATGAAAATCTAATTGCCTCCTTTCCTGTCTTAATATCCTTCCATGGAGTAAGGACTCCATGGCCACCCCAATGACAGCCATTGGTATCTGCATAATCTGGCCCCATCTGGGTTTCTGCACTTCCTCCCCCATGCTCATTGTCCTACAGCTGTACCTCAAGTTGGCCAGTCCCTGCTGGGCTAAGGGCTCAGATGTCTTTGCTCCATATGGGACATGCCGTCTTTTCCTTTGCCTGGCAGGCTCCCCAAGCCCTGACTGAAACGTCTCCTGCTCTGGAAACTTCCTGTTGATCCCCGAGGCAGAGGCAATGGGCTATGCTTTATTTACTGTAGTTCTGACCAAACTTTAACTGGGGGTTGACTATAAGACTCAAGGGGGCAGAGACCAAGTCTGTCGACACCCCTGAGTCCTCTAGAGGAGTTCTCCACAAGTGTTTGATGAAGGGTACTTAGTATGAATGTGATGTATCAATTTGAATAATCCTGCTCTGTAAATTATCCTAGGAATTCACTGAGATTATATGTGGAAAGTACTCAGCTCAGCATGACACTTAACATGTAGTAATTGCTCATAAATAGCAACTCTGGTTATTTTTTCATTGTTTATCTTCCCTCTTCCACTCACCCGATAGTGTTGTTTCTTCCAGTGTCAAACTTCCATCTGACTTCCTGGCACTTGGACTATGGGAGGTGCTCAGTAGATGTTCACTGAAGGAATGAAAGTTCTTCCCCTGTGTGGCCACTGTGTGACTTTCACCTTCTTATTATTTCTGAATATAAACATGAGGATGTGAAACGTCAAATTGTTTTGATAATGGTTATTACCATTATAATGGGCACCTTCTTTCGGGGTGGGAGGGGGTTAAACTGATCTGAATCCAAGGGAAATATATAATGTCAGTTTGGAGAAATATCCTTGTGATGCCAGTAGTACTTAATGAGCTGGTTTCCTCTTCTTTTTTTCTTAATAATAACTATAGATAGTAGAAGTAATGAGTGCTCATGTGCCAGGAGTGAGGCTAAGTGCCTCTCCGCATGACCTCATTTACTCTTCATAAGGCTCCGATATGGTAGGCATAGGGTAGACCCCTTTTTGCTAATGAGGAAATAGAGGATCTGAGAGGTCAGGTTACTTGCTCAGAGCCACAGAGCTAGCTGGTAGTTGTGTCAGGGTTGGTTTCCTGCCAGAGCCTGAGTACTTAGCCTCTCTACATAATATGAGATGCCGCCAACCAATTTTCCAGGTGCAGACATGGCCCCTTCAAGAACCTTGGTTCTGCTCGTTGGACACATTGGGATTTGTGTCTCCTCTCTTTGGTGGTGGACTTTGGTGGTGGACTCTTTGTGGATAGTGCACTGCCTTCCTGATGTATCAGAAGACAGCTCAAGTATATTTTACTTTGTTTATAAACTCAGCTCATGAATGCCAGAGAAGGAAACTGTGAAAGACTTTTCCTTTCAGACCAATCATCTTGTTCACCAAAAAAAAATTATATATTCCCTACATGCAGCTTCACTTCCAGCAAGTTCCAGGTTCCCAGGTCTAGGAAAATACATGAAGACAGTACTACATAACTTCCTCACTGTGGAGATTGAGGACAGCTCATGTAAATTAGGGTTCTTGTGAAATTTTACATTATATTGTTAACGTATTAGTGTTGTTTTTTATTTGCATCTAAAGATGCATATGTGCTTTGGCATAATGGGAGGCTTATTAGATCTCAGCTTTTGCCTGCTTTGCTCAAAGAAACTAAATGCACCAGATTATCCCCACATCCATGTCTTTGCTGGTTGAAGAGTACTCATGGTTTGGGGAAGGAAGAGGAAGGCAAAAAAGGACTTTTGCCTTTATAAAGTGCCCACCACTGTGCATGGTGCCATTAGGTACTTTATCTGGACTACATGGGATAGCCACAGTTACAGATAAGGAAACTGAGTCTCAAAAGATCCATGTGTCTTACCCAAAGTCATCCAGATGGCACCCAGAGCTGGGATTTGAGCACAAGGCCTTCAGAAATCTCTCACCTTTCCACCATTCTAGACTGCCTGCTCCAATATGAAGGAGCTATCCAGTGCTACGTATCCACATTGGTGCTTTGCATACTGGAGAGCAGTGTCTATGTTGGTATTGTCAGGGTGGGAATAGACTGCATTGGTTATTTGATCTGAGAAGTGCGTCATCACTGCTTGGATATCCAGTGAGGTTTTAAAGACAGACTTATGAACCTACACAATGGAAGCATATTCAGTTTTATAATAATAGTGTATGAGCTTTTTCTTAATTTCCCCTGATATCCTACCTGTGAGTAGCTTTCTCACAGTAATCAGAGGGGAACTTGTCCCTGACATAAGAAAGGGTCTTGCTCAGTCATTCTGTTTCTTTGGGTTTTGTGGAATTCACCTTGAGGGAGGGTGAGAGCTAGGATGCACTACAGATAGCTCTTGCAAACCTCTCTACTATTTCCCATTAGTGGATACATGTGTGAGTTGTATGCCTGTTTTATATTTACAAGAGGAAGTATCCCGTTTAATTTTATTTTCACACCAAAAGCCCAAGTGTTAAGAGAACACGGTGTTTTAACACTCCCTCGGTTATCAGCTGCAGAGCGGAGGTTGTATATTGTCACATACAATTTTCGGCGTATATTTCTACATTTGTTACCTGGCAACATCGCTGCACTGGGACATGAAGATGTGTTGGTTCCTACCAGATCCTCATTGTTCATACCATAGAAGGCAGAAGTTGTTTTCCTCTACAGGGATTTAGAAGAAGAGAAGAGACAAGGAAAGCTGGTGGGGCTTGGTTACCAGATGGGCTTACCAGATGAGCTTCAGTGACATGACCTGGGACCAGGTACTGGCCAGGGGAGGTGGACTTTTGTTCTGTCTCTGCAGCAGCTCTTTTAAACTCTCAATCTGATCCCTCAAATGTTAGACAAGGGTTGGTATTAGGTAACCTTGAAGACTAATTACAATTCTTTGTCTTCTTAAAGTAGAAACAAAACAACAACAAACTCTCATTCTGGTCATTTTATGAGTCATCTAGCCACTTTAAATACTGTAATGGCAAAAGCCTCATATTACATGGGCATCTTTTTAATTACTCATATTTGATACTCAATTATTTGCCTGAATTTGTGCATTATTGTGTTTTTGGCCACCTACTAGTTCTAATGAAAAAGGAAATCCCACAGTAGAAATGACAGCCACAGCACCTCTGTACTGATTATAGCCTGATGGGGTATTTTGTTTTACTGAGAGATGATGCATCAAAAACACTGTCTGTAGAATTTTTTGAATGTTTAAGTGGGGCCTCTGTATACGCTCAGGTCATCATGTCCCCCTTACCTCCTGCCTCGTTTAACTAACACCTAAGTGTCTGACCCTTCAAGATATTTGCGTTGGAAATTTTTGCATTATACATGGGGGATCCCCCCCAAAATGGAATTTATTTATTATAAGTTGTGTATTAATTCTTGCATGTTTAAATTCAGTCACCTTCAAAGTCCTCTCCATTTGATGCAATACACCTACTGAGATGCTTTTTCCACTGCCTAAAACAGTTTTGAACTCGTCAAGTTTTATACCTTTTAGAGCTTCTGCTGTTTTTGTTTCAACTCTTCCACATCTACAAACATTTCCCTTTGAGGACTCCTTTTATCTGGGGAAACAAAAAAGAAGTCACATGGGGTGAGACTGGGTAAATAGGAAGGGCGGGCCATGCCATTTTTGGTTAAAAACTGCTGAACACTCAGCACATTGTGGACAGGTACACTCATATATCATGAAATGGCCAAATGGACTGAAAGAATCTCAAAAAAAATTTTTTTTTCACTGAAGCCAAATACAGCCTCTCATAACACTAGCGGGGGTACACTTATGCCAGTGGGTTCCTAGAACACTTACCTAGTGGAAGAAGCCTGTACTACAAGGGGTCCACCCTCCAAAAAATAATTCCAGTTTTTTTGGGGTCTCCCCTCATAGGTTTGAAAGTCCTTTCAGTTCAAACCACACATTCTAAGACCTGAAAAAAAGTACTAAGACCACTGAACTCATGAACACCTGTAACATTGCTTGAAGAATGCTTGCTGAGGAAAAGTTCCCATGGCACAGTTTTCAAAAGTTTTGTGGCATCAACAGCTTAAACAATAAATCAAAATCAGGGAGCCAGCAGCATATCCTATACACACACACTTCTTTTAAACTACCTCCTGACAGAGATACTGAAGTGAGATTCTGGTCACAAGCATGGAGGGGCACTGGAGGATTTGGCTAGGCTAGACTGGATTTCAGGACACCTGATTTATGTTTTCCTGGATAGTGCTTATTGCTAGCAGCATCTTTGAGGAGGCCTTTTCTGTCCACTGGACTCTTACTGTCATTCCTGTTAAGGAAGAAAAAGATAACTGATTATGCCTGGAGAGTATTTAGAAACCACCAGTTAGCTTTAAATATATATGTGGTGCTGTAGCCTCCTTTCAAAAACCCAAGATGCCATTTTAATGATTCTTTGCTCTTGGGTATTAAATTTACTCTTTAATTCTCATCAGGAAATGTTCTGAGAGGAAGCTACAAGATTCCTTACTTTATTTTAGTTTTTGTAGCTAGTGGATTTTTTTTTTAATGCCAAGGAGGACTTGACTCTAAGGAGGGTTCCTAACTTGGACAACCATTCTGAGTACCCTTAACTTGGAAATCTATATCCTGCTGTTTAAACTTTAAGATGATTCCTATCTGGATTAAAGTCCTCAACCAGCAGGCCGAGGCAAACTCTAAAGAAAAACAAGGTCATGCTGCATTTTTTTGGTAAGCACAGGAATCAACAAAGAGATGTTATATAACTTCTATTTATATCTTCCTTGCTCACTATCTGCAGGCAGACAAGAGTCGCTGAGAAGGGATTTAATGAGCTCTCTGGGTTTGCTCACCTTCCTGAGCTGGTAGGAACCAGCTTGTTCTCAAATGCGTCAGTAAAGAATCTGGCTGTGGGTGGGCGGCCAGGGTAGGTGGACTGAGTTGTTGCTATGGTGTTTTTTAATTCCCCTGTCTCTCAAAGATCTCACTCCCTCCTTGCCTGACTCCTTCCTTTTCCCCCTTCTTTTCTTTTCTTTTCTTTTCTTTCTTTCTTTCTTTTTTTTAAGTCTCTAAGCTTCCTTGTTTCTCACACCTACTCATGATTTTGGAGCTGTCTCCGGAAGCAGAATATTTTCCCTCTCCTTCCTAAGAGCTCAGCTCCCCCACTGTGTAGCTCCAGGACGTCGGAAGGATTTTTTCTAAAGGGTACTTTTCCCACCCTCCCCTGTTTCTTTTCCCATGATTTTTTATTACCTGCCCCTCTATTAGCGGGACCTATCCTAGAAGTCTTCCTGATAGAGGCTTTTTCTCCCAAGCTCCAAATTTGGGTTGCTCTGAAACCAAGTGGATTCTGTTGCTAGCTGGGCAGTCAGCATGGCCTGGAGGAGACAGGCTGTGTGTATTTCCAAGACATCCTTCTTTGTGCTCCTGTACTCTTGCCCTGGGTGAAGGGATGTTGTCTCCTATCTCCTCTGGCACATTATGAAATAGAACCACATGGAAACAGGAGGATGGGTTTTGCCACACAGTGATAATTCCTGGAGCTTGGGTAACTCCTATTACCTGAAGGTTGCAGGTTAAAATTACTTAGCCTGTATCAAAAAAAAAAAAATTTAAGTGAGTGTCCCATCGACTTCTCAGCGAGGAAGCTGATTATGCAGTTCTGAGAACCCTGTGGCTGCACCAGGAGTGGTCACCTGTGCCCTGGCTGGCCCAATAGTGGCCACAGTGACATCTGGGATGGCTCTTTTGTCCATCACAATCCCACCACAGCACAGGCACTTGGAAGATGTGAGGAGGGAGGTTAGAATGAAAAGTTCTTAGAAAAGAATAAGTAGTTCCATGAGGACAGGCTGAAAAAATCTTTTAAAAGCCAAACCCACCCCTGCCTTGCCCAACAGTTGTGCAATCCTTAAGAGCAGTAGCCTGTTTGAATAATCAAAGGCAGGCTGACTTCCCCTTATTAACTTCTGTTAGAGACATCTGCATAAAATATCCCCGGATTCCAGACCAAGTAGGTAATTTTTTTTTCCTCTGAGTAACTGGAGGGACTTTCCCTTTGGAAATCTTCCAGTAGAGTCCACTTCATGGTTGAGACTGTTTTCTCATTAGAAGGTGCCAGCAGCTAAATTCCTGATGTGGGGACTGGAAAGACACCTCACCCACAAACTTGGAGCCCCCTCTTCTGAGGATTGACTCGATATTCACAGCCAGTTCTAGTTCTTCCATCTTGACCCTCCTTTTCACAGCAAAATCTCTGCCCACTTACATTTCCTGAGGACCTCTAAGTTCCTTTTTGAAAGTGTCAGAGGCTCTCTTGAAGTTCCTATCAGTTTCCCATGCCTGGGTTTTAAACTTTTCATCAAGATGGCTCAGACACTGAAAGGTATAGTCCTGTAAACCATCTGAGGTCTTCATGCCTCTTGTTTCCCTTTGAATTCAGGACTTAAAAAATATATATCATATTGTTCTTCGAGGAGAATGTGTTTCAGTTGCTCTCACCAGACGGTGTTCGAGAAATGTGTTTTTATTAGCCTCCTTGCGACACAAGCCCACAAACTGTTCAACCCAGAGCTTGTAGCTATCAAGTCTGGGGAGGGAGCCAGGTTCTGGGATGGAAGGGCCTCAAATGATTGTTCTTCACTTCCTGCGTCATAGTTAATAATGTGAGATGATGTGTCACTGGGGCCAGAGTAGTTAACAGTTAACTAGGTGGATTAAGTCTCACCAACCAGCCTGAATGCATCAAAGAGTTAAGGGCAAAAACCTGATAAGCCTTTGAACGGTGACAATACCATGTCAGCCACCTTGGGCTGCATCTTCCCATTTAACAGGACTTTGAGGTTTCACACGCAAGGATCTTCTGGTCGTTGAGTTAAACTTTGTCATTGATGCAAAGTTTGACTTGATTTAAGTGGTTTAGAAATTGCACCTCCTCCAGGATTATTGTTCATTCATTAATATAGTTTTAAAAAAATGTTTAAGAGACAGGGTCTTGCTATGTTGCCCAGATTGGCCTTGAACTCCTGGACTCAAGCAATCTTCCCACCTCAGTCTCTGAAGTAACTGGAACTACTGGTGGGTGCCACCATTCTGGGCTTAATATAGTAAATATTTATTGAGCACTTCCTGGGTGCCAGGTGCTGCACAAGCCAACCATGATACAGTCAGGGATGAGATCAACATGGGCCCTGCCCTCTGGGAGCTTACAGTCTAGTGAGAGAGATGGCTAAGATGCTAGTTCACAATCAGCTGAGTAACACCTGGGAGAAGTGTGATGGGAAGCAAACAGGGTCCACTTCGGGTGGTCAGGGCAGACTTCTCTAGGGAGATGCCATTCAAGCTGAGACCCAACATGAGTAGAGAAGCAGTTGTGTAAAGAGTAGCAGAGGGCAAGAGTATTCCAGAAGATGGGATTGGTGTGGGCTTGGTATGTTGGAGGACCTGAATGAAGGAGGCTAACATGGTGGGAGATAGCAGTGGGGGCTGACAGGGCAACCGCCAGTGCCTGCTTCACCAAAGTGACACACTTGTTATCCGGTGGGGGCTGGATGAGGTGATCTTCACAGTACCTGCCAAACCTTAGTCAGTGCTTCTAAAGAGCACCAAGTTGGCTCGGACCCATTACCTGCTTAGATGTGTGCTGCTGCTGCCAAAACCCTAATACACAAAGCAGCATTCACCCAGATGAGCACTGTGTAATTTCACCCTGCCCTCCTCCATCCACTTGGTCATCTGTACATCTCACTGTAGGCTGCGAGGGATGCTCTCTTTGGCCACATGGAAGATGCCCAGTGGGCCAGCACACAGTGAAATGGGCCCACAGGGTGGGGAGGCATGAAAGTCCCAGAGCACATCTGTCAGGGGCCGGACTCAGGCTGTGCCTGAGAGTGAGCTGAGCTGAGCAGGACTGGGGCTGACTGTGGGTCCTCCCCAGGGAGGTGGTTTGCTATCTGTGAACCAGTGTCCTTGCCCCTGGCAGGCCAAGGTCTATTTCTTTTCTTCACACTTTATGGTTGAATGAACTTGTGTGTGGAGTGCAGGGAAGGGAACAGAGCTGGCACAGGATCCCTGCCAGGTTCCAGGTGCCGCGTGAGCTCTCAGACTGTCCCGCCCTTTACTCCTTCTGGTAGGCACCTCAGGTGGTTCTTCTCCTCCTCCTTCCTATTGCAGGTGAGGAAACTTGAGGCTGGAAGTTCATAAATTACCTGTCAAGCCTGCCTGCTCATACCTTTCTACCTTGCTAAGGATGCAGGATATAGAGCTCTTTCTCTGAGCCTTGTGACTCTTGCACAAACATAGAAATGGGTGGGCCAGGGGTTATTCTTGGCATTGGTATAAATCTCAAGTTGAATTTCCTGGGAACCTTAGAGTGTTGAGGACAGGAAACATCAGTCAGTGTTGATTCATTGTCCCTCATTTACACAGAATAAAAATACAACCTGAGGAACTTGTCGCAGAGATCAGCTCCTCTGACCCTGCAACTCCTGCCTCAGTCCTCTTTCTCCCCGACATCGATTGCCTCCCAGGAGAGTGAGAAGGAACAGCACTGAATCACTGCCAGGTCCTCAGCACAAGACTTCCTCCCAGGAGAAAGACTTGGCGCCTCTGCACCCTCCTGTGCTGATG
>NW_007229132.1:2752-4275 GCF_000164805.1 Carlito syrichta | reverse complement strand
TTTTCTTTCAGTACGTTGAGTTCTTGTAGATCAAAGATGTTAAGCCTTTATCTGACCTGGTGTTGGCAAATACTTTTTCCCAGTCTGTAGGCTGTCTCCCTGCTCTCTTGATGGTTTCTTTGGCTTTGCAGAAGTTTGTCAGTTTAATAAGCTCCCACTTGTCTATCCTCTCTCTTATGACCTGCGGGTTTTGGGTTTTGTTTAGGAATTGGAGGCCAGTTCCGATTTCCACGAGGGTATGTCCTTCATTTTCTAAGGTTCTTATGGTTTGAGGTTTTACATTTAGGTTTCTGATCCATTTGGAGTTAACCTTTATGCATGGGGATAGATAGGGGTCCTGTTTCAATCTTCTGCATGTGGTCAGCCAGTTTTTCCAGCACCATTTACTGAATAGATTCTCCTCTCCCCAGTGGTGGGTGGTGGAGGCTTTGTCAAAGATGAATTGGTTGAGAAATTGAGGTTTTGCTTCTGGAATCTCAATTCTATTCCATTGATCTATATGCCTATTCCTATACCAATACCAAGCTGTTTTGATGATTGTAGCTTTATAGTAAAGTTTGAAGTCTGGTAATGTGATACCATCTGCTTTGTTTTTTTTGCTGAGAATTGTTCTGGCTATTCTTGGACGTTTGTGTTTCCATATGAATTCCTGTGTTGTTTTTTCTAGATCTGAGAAGAACGTTGCTGGTAATTTGATGGGTATTGCATTGAATTTGTAGATTGCCTTAGGTAAGATGGACATCTTCACAATGTTGATTCTTCCAATTCATGAGCATGGGATATTTTTCTACTTGTTTGTGTCATCTTTGATTTCTTTGAGCAGTGTTTTGTAGTTTTCCTTGTAAAGGTCTTTCACGTCTCTGGTTAGGAAGATGCCAAGGTATTTCATTTTTTTGTGGCTATTGTGAATGGAATTGTGGTTTTTATTTGAGTTTCTGTGTGTTTATTATTGGTGTAAAGAAATGCCTTTGTCTTTTGCACATTTATTTTGTATCCTGAGACTTTGCCAAAGGTCTTTATCAGTGGTTTTTGACAGATTCTCTTGGGTTTTCAAGGTACACAATCATATCATCTGCAAAGAGACATAATTTGACTTCCTCTTTTCCTATTTGGATACCCCTGAGTGCCTTCTCTTCTCTGATTGCTCGAGCCAGGACTTCTAATACTATGTTGAACAGGAGGGGTGAGAGTGGGCATCCTTGTATTGTTCCAGTTTTCAGGGGAAATGGTTCCAATTTTTGTCTGTTTAGGAGTATGCTGGCTGTAGGTTTCTCATAGATGGCATTTACTATTTTGAGGTATGTTCCCCGTATGCCTAGACGTTCAAGGGTTTTTATCAAGAAAGGGTGCTGGATTTTATCATAAGCTTTTTCTGCATCTAATGATATAATCATGTGGTTTTTGTTTTGACATCTGTTGATGTATTTAATTACATTTATGGTTTTATGAATGTTGAACCAGCCTTGCATCCCAGGAATGAAGCCTACTTGGTCATGATGGATGATTTTGAGATGTGTTGTGAA
>NW_007229132.1:0-1936 GCF_000164805.1 Carlito syrichta | reverse complement strand
CCATTTTCTTCATGTGTGTTTGTAGGGATATAATCCCCCTCTACTACAGCTTTTAAGGCATCCCAGAGATTTTGGTAAGATGTTTCTTCATTTTCATTTGTTTCCAGGTATCTTTTGATCCCTGTTTTGATTTCATCATTGACCCAGGAGTTGTTTAGCATCATGCTGTTTAGTGTCCATGTCTTTGTGGGTTTTGGGGGGACTTTGTTGGTGTCAATGTTTCTTTTTATTCCACTGTGGTCCGAGAAGGTGCATGGTAGAATTTCAGTCCTTTTAAATTTGCTTATGCTTGATTTATGGCCAATTGTGTAGTCGATCTTAGAATACGTTCCATGCAGTGATGAGTAGAATGTGTATTCTGTGGTCTTTGGATGGAGTGTTCTGTAGGTATCGATTAAGTCCATTTGGTCCAGAGTCACACTGAGGTTCCGGATCTCCTTGCTGATTTTTTGTCCTGATGATCTGTCTAGGGTTGTGAGTGGGGTATTAAAGTCCCCAGTTATGATGGTGTTAGAGTCAATATCTTTCTTTAGTTTTCCTAGAAGTTGCTTTATGAAAGTTGGCGCACCTATGTTGGGGGCATATATGTTTAGGATAGATATTTCCTGTTGATGGAGTAAACCTTTTATAATTATGTAGTGACCCTCTGTATCTTTTTTAATTTTTGATAGCTTAAATGGTATTTTGTCTGAGATTAGGATCGTGACTCCTCCTTTCTTTTGTGTTCCATTTGCTTGAAAGTTTGTTTCCCATCCTCTTACTTTGAGTCTGTGTATGTCCTTTCTAGTGAGATAAGTCTCTTGAAGGCAGTGTATTGTTGCCTGGTGATATTTTATCCATTTTGCCATTCTATGTCTTTTCAGTGGTGCGTTTAGTCCATTCACATTCAGACTAATTATTGAAATGTGAGAGTTCATCCCTATCATAGAGTTCTTATAGAGTTGTTGTTCTTCCACTTGGTTCTTTTTTGTCTTTCTTTTGGTTTGGGTGTTGGTTCATGTATATTTTATTCTTTTCCCTGTACTCTTGTGAAGAATGTTGTTCTTTTTTCCTTTTCTTCTGTGTTTAGTACTTTCTTAAGTGTTTCATGTAGAAGTGGTTTGGTGGCAGCATAAGTTCTTAGGGATTGGATATCTGGGAAAGATTTTAATTCTCCCTCGCTGATGAAGCTTAGCTTGGCCAGGTAAGTTACTCTTGGTTGAAATTGTTTATCTTTTAGGACTTTGAAGATAGGGCTCCAAGCTCTCCAAGCCTGTAGGGTTTCTGTAGATAAATCTGCTGCTATTTGATTGGTCTTCCATGGTAGATGATCTGGCCTTTTTCTCTTGCTGCCTTTAGGATTTTTTCTTTTATTCCTACTTTGTTTAGGCAAATTATTATGTGTCTAGGAGTTGGTCTTCTCATTTGTTGTCTTGCAGGGGTTCTCTGAATCTCTTGTGTTTGAATTTTTGCATCACTGATTAGATAAGGGAAGTTTTCTTGAATGATCTCATGGAAAGTTTGTTCTAGTATGTCTCTGTCTCTCTTTCTGCCTCAGGTATGCCAATTACTCTTAGGTTTGGTCTCTTGAAGCAATTGCTCATCTCTTGAAGGTTTTGTTCTGTATTTTTGAGCTTGTTTTCTGTGTTTTTAAGAGTTTGGGTTAGTTCTATATTTTGGTCCTCAAGCTCTGAGATTCTTTCTTCTGCTTGGGTAATTCTGCTTTCCATGCTTATCAGTTTGTTATTTATTTCATTCACAGTATTCTTTATTACTGTTATCTCAGATATCAGCTCCTTCCTAGTTTCTTCTTGTGTCTCCTCAATTCTTTTTAGTCTCTCCATTATTGTCTTGATATCAATGTTTGTAGTTTGAGACCCTTCATTCTGGGGGCTCTTCATTGTTTGCATTCTGAAGTCAGTTTTCTCAGCGTCTGTCCTCCCAGGGGTCTGGGAGG
>NW_007229131.1:0-8738 GCF_000164805.1 Carlito syrichta | reverse complement strand
GGCCCCCCACAGGGTACTTCAGCCAGGAATGGGACTGGTGTCTCTGAGGGGCGGGTGCCCGGAGGCTCCCTGAGTGACCGGTGGCTTGGTGCCAAGTGCTGGGCTGGAGACGATGTAGCTGAGACTTCCACCCACACAGTGGAACAGCAGCAGCAGGGGGCCACAATATCTGGCCCTGCGTGGAACCCCCGGGCCTCACACCAGCATGGCTGGTGGTATGCTGGGGAGTGGGGGAAGAGAGGTAAGAGTCTTTTGGGGAACTCACATTCAGAGAATCTCACTAGTTCACCTATGCCGTCGCTATCTTGTTCCCGTCTCGTTTTTTGTTTTTTGAGTTGGAGTCTCTGTTGCCAAGGCTGTAGTGCAGTGGCAAGCTCCCGACCACTGCAGCCTCGACCTGCTGGGCTCTGGTGATCCTTCCACCTCATCCTTCCGAGTAGCTGGAACCACAGGTACACTCTACCATGCCTGGCTTATTTTTTGATTTACTGTAGAAATGAGGTCACACCAAGTTGCCCAGGCTGGTCTTGAACCCATGAACTCAGGCAATTCTCTCACCTTAGCCTTCCAAAGTGCTGGGATTACAGGTTTGAGCCACTGCGCCCAGCCTTTTATTTTTAATGTATCCAAATATGCCCACCTTTTTATCTGTAACCTATGCCTTAATTTAGAAAAATCATCCCCTGCCCTATGTTACAGAAATTCTTAATTTTAAAAAATAATTTTGGATTTGCCATTATGGTTTTAAATATGCTACACAGTAGAAAATGTATAGAAGTATAGAAGCCTAAAAACCAATTCAGTACCTCTTAATGTTCTTAAGGCCATATGGGACAATTGTGTAAATGGCTGTGGCCACTAATGGGTGGTTACATTGAAAGCCAATCAAGAAGGAGAAGATAATAGATGATAAGGTTCTTGTTAGACAGTAGCAAACTATTTCTTCCTATAGACTATGGTGATAAATGGTTCTCCTCTTCACTCACTGAAAGGGACTGGTTTCTGTCTTGGAGACCATTCCAGTGTACTCTTATCAGAGGCAGGAGGTCAGGCTGCCCAGTCCTTCCAGGGCTCTGATTCAAGAGCAGGTAAACACACCTCCCGTAAATAACATCTATCCAGCTTTTCCAACAAACCTCTCTCTTTATTTCACCTACAAAATTTGAATATTAGGGGCTTATCTATTGCACCATTCTGAAAGCTAAAGGACAAATTGTTGTGAAACCCTGAGCAATTGTCAGATGAAGGAATATTAACTCACTGAAACAAATCCTAGGTATCATTTATCATTTGTTCCTTTAAAAGTCACAAAAGTTGTATTGATTGTGCAACAGATGCCAAGCTTTATTTGTAATATTCAAACATTGAAAGAATATAAGATTTCCCATATGTTTTTTTTTAGATAAAAAATTGTAACTTTTGACAATAATGTGATTTTCATTCATTTCTTCTGTTATAACATTTTAAAACTTGGTCTGGAAGAATTATAAATACAATTCTGTATGTATACACACACACACACACACACACACACACACACACATTAGGTAACAGTTAATATGGAAACATCAGTGAGTTTGAAGTCAGCACCTTCTGTGTGAGCCATTCTGGGAGCCATTTTATCTGGTTCTTTGGCAGGTTCTTATTTTCCCTTTGAAGTTACCTTATTACAAGCTACTGCCACTAATAGGGAACAAAGATAGGTTTAGACAAGAGATTTTGTTCTATAGGGTCAAAGTACACAGCAAATGTAACATGCTAGAGTAATATGAGAAGAAAATAACGATTCCTAAGGCTCCCTTGAGAGTTTAGAACACCAGGTCAAGATTCAAAGCTGGCAGCTTCGGTGGTGTAATATGGCCATCAGGAAATGACCCTGCAAGCCCTGCTGGAGAAATTAATCCCAAAGGTATTACAGTCAGAAGATGACCCAATTACTGAGAAGAAGGTCAGGTATATAAAAGACAATGATGAGAACAGGCCACAGAGACTCAATATCAGAGCAATTGAGATTGTCAGACATTTGATTGTAAGAATCAAAATCAGAAGCTGTTCTGAAGAGAAAATGTCATGTTGAACATCAGTGTTTTGATGGCTCTGGGGCAAGATGAATCCTCAGGCTGCAAACAAAAGAGGATGTTCCTGTGACCTGTTCATTATGTCATCACCCCACAGCTAGAGAATCAATGGGGAATAAGAGGGTAGGTAAAGATGACCCGGAAGGAGGATGTATGGAACATGAGTCTGATGACAAGTTGATTTTGCTTGAACTTTTAAATTATTGCCACTCCTAACTACCTGTTCTTTTCATATTGATTTTATTTTAAATGGTCTTTTGCCCTTTTAAAATTGATCTTTAAAAATGTTTCTTCACCAAATATCTCCACTGCTTCTGAGGTTACATTTGATAACATTTAAACTCACTTTCCTCATGAAAGAAACGGTTGACTTTTCCTTAATTCTATCATAGGAAAGATAGTGAAAAACAAAGCTATTTATTACCTTTTAAGTGTAGTTGCTAAATTTACTCTATAAAATGTACATTCCTGGGCAACCCCCTTGGGTCCTCTCCCACGGTGGAAGCTTTTCTGTCCTCTCAATAAATGCTGCTTTCAAAAAACAAAAACAAAAAACTTCATTCCTTATTTCTAGATAGGTTCTTAATTTCAAAGTTACGAAGTTGTTCAAATCACTGACTTATACTCAGGGCAAACTTTGAGATAAACATGCTGCATACAACTTGTTCAGCCACACAAACAAATCTTAATGTCTATATCAACCTGTAGACCAATTTCATGATTTTTCAAATATATAAGTGGGTATAAGGTACTTTCAATTTATAGGCATGAGACAATCAACCGTCCTATGTGTCTGGAGACTGTGGAGAAGGTGACAGACAAGAATGGACTAGATTGCACATGCAGCTTTGAATTCTTGGGACACCACATTCCCATTAGCAAGTAAAGTTTATATGGTATTATGCCATCAAGAAAAATAAGAGAGGATGGTAAAGCATTTTGAAATGGAGTAGCCACATATCTGCCTGTTAAAAGCTCAATGAAGCATTTTTCAAGTTTCTTCTTATTTCTTTCTCTTCTCAATGACCCAGATAAGGAGCATAAACAGACTAAAAGACTAAACACATGTATAGCAAGTTAGAACAATTTTAAAAGGACTCATGCCAAACACAAGAGAGTTTTGCCTATTTGGGAATGGGAGAGGGAAAGTGGGCATATAAGGAAATAAATAAATGTAAGAAATGAACCTCTCATGAGCCAGTGATGAGTATTAATTGAGGTGTATGATTAACGCAATCTCTACGTCTGAAGGTAGAAAAAGATCAAAGAACAACTTTTCTTTGGAAACCATTCATGATGATGAATATTGTAGTATTATGTTGCATAACAGAATCCTGTAAGTAAGATTCTCAAGAATCTCCAAGTAGAAATTCAAGAGCTTAGTCTGGTTATGAGCAGAAAAAGAAAGAGGACTCCCTGCAGGATTGCTAACCATGAATGTCAGCATCCTCACACTGATGGAACAAAATTGAAAAGAGGAATATTTCCTTTTGGAGACACCTCCCCTTTTGCCTGTTCATGTATTTCTTTCCAATGCTCTTATGTTTCCCCATGCGTCCCAACTCAAGCCTACCCTTGAATTAATTCACATTATTGCTATTGACTGATAAAGATATATTTGTCAGAAAGAAATAACTGTCCAGTGCAGCTGTGTTTAATGCAGGTGCACATCAGAAACTTCCAGGGAACTCTTACCAAAGTCCATATGCCCAAGCCTGTAGTCTCTAATTCAGAACATTTAGCATCTGTGTAATTGATCCAATTGAGCAGAAAGAAACAAAAGTATTTTTTGGAATGCTAAGAAATGTATGTGTTCAGCTGGTCCCCATCATTTGTCCAAAAGGTCTCCTCAAGTTCCAGTTCCACCACGTAAGATCTAAAGACTTGTAAACCATTCACCTACAAGGAATAGAAAACCTGTACCATTTCCTATTTCACTACCCACCTGCTTCACAACATAGCAAATACTCCCATCATCATGTGGAAGTAAGTACCAGTTCTATCAGTCACTTGATACTTGAAAAACCCCGTCACCTGTCTGGGCATCAAATTCCTCTTCTGTAAAGGGAGGAGAATTAACTAGTTGACCTCTAAAACTCCTCTCTGTTCTAAAATGCCAAAGGTTTGTTTTGTTTACTTGCTTTTCTTAAGAGGGAAATCATAATGTCCCCTATTTATACTGTAGTTTATCAGCAACATTTTATTGCCTTGGGAAAATGATCTGCTCTGATTCTTCTTACCTATAGCTCATCCTTCATGGAGAACCCAAGTGCTGCTTCAGTTCTGGGTTTGCATAGAAAATACTCTCTCTCATCTCATTTGGTGATTGAGTGGGAGGCAGCAGGCAATATTTCAAAATGCAAACTGACATTTAATTACACAAAAATCTCCTTCCGTGATCACTTCTCTTGCCAGGCTGATTTTGAACATTTTCCTGTTTTGTTGACTCCAGGTTTTCCAGTTCTTATTGAGAACAATCAGAAATGAGCCTAAAACACTATTCACAGTCTTGTTACTTCTCTTTCCATCTAAGACAATATTTCAGTGACACTGTCATCTGCACATGCATGTTTATTTCTGAGACATCTGAATCCCCGATATCTATGCTGACATCCTCAAAATGTGAATATTTTCCAATATCTATATCAAAAGTAGGTACAAATGTCACTTAAAAGTGTAAGTGGAGATTCTGGCAGAAAGTACATGGAAATGAACCATTCTGTTTTAGCTAATTAATCACTGAAATGATTCAGCCTGGAGAAAAGCCAAGGCCAGGAAGGACTACAATGAGACAGGTGAGACAGTTGTGGAATTTAAGGAAGCACCAAAAATCTCAAAAATTACAATGAGCAACATTTTAATGTAATGTTTTAGACAGTAACAGTGCCATGGTAAGCATATTAGAACCCAGGGCAAAGGGGAAAATCACAATACTAAGCCTGTCTTTATTTAAAACTTTGATATGTTGTTCACCATAAGTTTTCTCTTTCTTTTCTTTCTTTTTTTTTTAAGTCAGAGTTTCACTCTGTTGCCCAGGCTGGAGTGCAGTGGCATGATCACGACGATCACAGCTCATGGCAGCCTCGGCCACCTGGGTTCAGGCCATCCTTCCACTTCAGTATCACAAGTAGCTGGGACTACAGGAGTGAGCTGCCACGCTCAGCTCATTTTTTGTAGAGACAAGGTTTTCACTATGTTGCCCTGGCTGGTCTTGAACTCCTGGGTTCAGGCAATCTGCCCCTCCTAAAGTGCTGGGATTATAGGCATGAGCCACTATGGCTGGCTCATCATAAATTTTCTTACATTAATTTTTATTTTCTAGAAATACTAAAATAGAACAGTATTTATCTTGATTACAGGATTTTTCGCATCTCCTAAAGTTTGCACCCGAGACAGGTGCATATTTCACCTCATCTTCACCCATAATCCTGGGATAACTCTATATTCTAAGTCACACACCAACGTTACTGCATCTTATTCTTAACTAAGAGGGACTTCTATGATACCTAATTATTTTGGTTATAGTGATCACTTGTGTGTATGCCTTTTTTGAGTGATTGATACCATTTTAGGGTGGCAATTTTCTTTTCACATAAGAAAAAAATGAAATTCTGAAGGTGAAAATAACTTGACAAAGGACATAACACAGTGAATATCTTAAAAGTCTTATGCTCACACCATCTTGTTAAATGCAGTAAAAGGAAAAAAAAAAGAGGGAGGAGAAGAAAGACAGGGAAGAATATGAGTACATATCCTAGAGGCTTTAGAGCTCAGTTTCCTTAAGACTAAGCTGGTAAATTTTCTTAAAATATAGATACCTGCAGTTTTGAATTAAATAGACCTTGGATAACACCCAGAATCTTCATTTTAAGTGATTCTTATGCAGGTGCTCTAGGTATCACATGTTGGGAAACATTGAGAAGAAACATCCATTCTGGCAGAAACTGGGCTACATCTCTGGAACACATTTTCTCATAACCCCCCCTTCAATAACCTTAAAGGTAAGAATGACTGCCCATTTCTTTATACATGATGAGAAAAATTATGAGATGATAAGGAAATTGCCAACTCACACACTTAGTGAATGGAAAAAAATCAGAATTCAATCCAGATCTGTCTAACTCCAAATCTCAGTCTCTCGCCACTGTAATCTATGACTTCCATGGGAAAATAAATGAATGTATTTGCTCAGGGCGTGCTACTACTTAGCAAGGACACCAGACTGCATCAAGGAATCTGGCTGTGGCTAAAGTGTGCGTGGGCAACAGCTGCCATGGCAGGTGGCTGGGGCAGATGTCAGCAGAAAGGAAAAGGTAACCAACATGCTGGAGTGAGGAGTGAGGCAGAACAATTCAGGAGGTAGTAAGAAAGTTGTGTTTCACACATGCAATGATTTGACTTTACAGTTCAAAATTTAAAATGGGAAGTGTAACCATTATGTCAATGCTAACTATCATATGAGCAAATGACATAACGTATTTATAGATATGACAAGAATTTAGTCTGTTGAGGAAAGAACAAAGCTTTGGAGTGAGCCTGTTTTCTAGCTTAAGCCTGCATCTCTGGATTTATCTCCATTATGTCTTTCTGTGTCGACTCCAATGATTACCTTCTGTCTTTGATTCTCAAGCTGTTCTTAAGGGGCCAGTCTTTCATTCTTATCATATTAAATCAGAAACTACTTGAAATCCATCTCCCTTAAGAAAATCACTCTGGCTAACTCCATGTCATCCTCTACTTGACACCTTAACTATTTTTTATGTTCACTCAACCTCCACTTGTGTTTACACATTTACTACAGAGAATATTTATTATTTATGCACCCATACCTGTGTTGTTTGGTCCATTAACATATCTAGAATGTGGCTAAATTTGTAAACAGATGATCAGTTTCTGGAGGTGTCTGAATAATCTAAAGCTTAACTATAGAAACTCTATAACTTAATAAAATGCTATAAACCATGGGAAGGCTCAATGAGCATTTATTGAGGAGAATAATAAAAAAAGTCATAATTTTGTAGATCAATAACTCTAAAATGCTATCATTCACCTGTCAGTAAAGTGAGATTATTCTCCCCAGAAGAGTCCATTTATTGACTTCTAATACTAATAACCATTTATTCTTTCCATTTCTCTTGATCTGGTTTGGAATAGGGGTAGAGGAGTGAAAAATAAGATACAGTCTTGAGAAACTTTATGTCTTATTGGGGAAATAAAAACCAACACATATGTGTCTATAATGTTAGGCCAAGTTACCTTGAATCTGCATTCATCATAGAGGAAAGAGGGATCAGTGTGACTTCAGGAGTATCTTGGGTGAGATGGGAACTCAGGTGAGCAGGGTCTGATTGAGTGTAAAGGGGAAGAAAGTGGTCCTCAAACACACAGCAAGATGAAGGGTGGGGGCACAAACAGGGGTGTCATGACCCTAAGCCAGGACCTGATGTCATGTGACTGCTTAATGGGGATAGAGTATGTGGAAGGGAGTTTACAAAGAAAATCAAGGAGAACATACAGAATCAGAGAGAATAGTTGCAGAGTTCACATCAAAGGAATCTAGCTAAGGAAGGAGGCCACTAGGAGCAAATGAAAAATGTTTTCCAGAGAGAAGAAACCTGAACAACTTTGAAGAAATAATACAAAAAGCCTGTAATTAAGAAAGCTAAAAACAAGAGAGAGGTAACTATGGCAGCAAGTTCTCAGAAGAAGGAGGTAGAAAAGGAGTGTCGAATACAGTGGGTGAGAAAGCTTTAGAGGGAAGAAAAAGCTCTCGGGGGAAGAAAAGCAGGGGGGAGAATGGATTCAGGTTGGGTAAAGTTGGAGATACAGGAAGGAATTCGTCTCAGAAAGTTTTTATCATTTTCATTATGTGGCAGTGAGATTGGTTCCTGACCGCAAAAATAAAGTGAGGGGATAAAAGAGAATGCCCTGGTTAACTGTGATGGTGAGTTTTACAGGATGTCAGTGCCATCTTCATCATCCATGAGTGCACTAAGGCATACACATTATAAATTATTCTTTTATAATGAGAGCATGAGTTTGACATAAAGAGATACAGCTTCTTCCTCAAGATCATAAAGTGTAAATAACGTAAAGTCTAGATATATTTAAAGATCTAGAAGGAAATCTCAGTTTTCATATCTTAGGAATTAACCAACTTAAAAAAACTTAGCTAATTTGGGTTTTTATTACAGAGTGTTTTGAAATGAAGAAGCAGTGACTTGGACTGTCAGAGTTTAATAAGAGACATACAAATTTTACAAGTGATTAATATCAGAGAGCTAACATTAAATTCTTGTTCAAAGTAACAATATTTTAAATTATGGAGCAATCCCCAGTTTAACTGAATCTCTCTATAGCCTTCCATATGTCTGAAAGCTGTTCAACAACTATACAGAATAAGTGAGAAGTATCTCCAGGCATAAAGGTAAATTCTGCATTTAAACCAAGGACAGACTACTATGACCATGACAATTTATTTCACTCCTGTCCTCATGAGACAGAAACTATGCATTATTTAACTTGATCGTCTTTGCCAGGGGTTTAGGGAAATCCTCTCACAAAAAAAGAGGGAAAAACAACTAATTTTAAGATTGAAGGGCATACACACGTATATCAATCTTGGAAAATTTTGAAGAAAATTTCTAAATAATCATTGGC
>NW_007229130.1:0-2977 GCF_000164805.1 Carlito syrichta | reverse complement strand
CTCATTAAGAAAATCATTGGGGCTATAGCTCTGCTGCAAGCCATCCTTGCATTGGCTCTGCAGATTTCTCATCTGTCCTGACATGCGGTTTTCCTGCCATTGGAAGTGGGAGATGGGGTAGGTTGTAAGAAAATGATATTAAAATGTAAGCATGGCTACTGTGCATAAGGACAAACTATTTATGAAATGTATATGCTATTTATTTTATATATTTATTTATTTCAAAATAATTTTATTTTTAATGAGAGATGCTATGACTGGATTTTCATCAGAAAGAATAAGGTCCTCCTGAAACAGGATAAAATGAGTTATTAAAGGCTTTTATTGGCAATAAAATTGTCTTTATATTGTAAACCTCTGTATAATCCTATTGATATGTATGTTTAGTAGGATTAGAAGTTAGCCAGCTTCTTTCTCTCCAACTCATTAGACTTTTCTGATGTCAGCATCACACTGCCTGTGTTAGATGACTCCATTAACCAATGTATTAGCATTATCTAGGGTCTTATATGAGGTCTTTGTGGTCCTTTCTGGTTCTATGACTTTAGAGATGAATCAAAACTTCAGGAAGGCCTGGACCAACAGGTCTTGCAGACACTCTTATTAGTGCTTAGGACTAGGCATGGAGAAACTCTTCTTTGGGACTTGGTTAGGGCCCAAAGCCCTGGGGTCAGAAACACTAATTAGGGGCTTCTTACTTCAGATATGAAGATGGAAGCAACAATCAACAGACTGATTTTTTTTTTTTAAGCCAGTCAACTTCCCTTCTGGAGATGTTCTTCTCCTCCCCCTCTTTACCCCTATCCTCACCCACTGCCAGTGCCTGTCCTATGGAATTCTGGGAAGCTGTCAACACATTCCTCTGAAGCAGTAGTGCTCAGAGTACTGTATATAGTCTCTTGACCAGCAACATCACCTGGGAACTTATTAGAGATGCGAATTATCAGAGACTATGAGGGTAGGGTCTAGTGATCTGCACGTTAACAAGCCTTGCAGGGAATTCCTGTGCACACTGAAGTTTGGGAACTACTACCCTAAAGAAGTGTTTTTAAAAATTGTTTTTGCTGCTAAATGGTTTGCAAATAAAGTTTTAGGGTAACTTCAGTCCATAAAACAAAAGTAGAGTGGCTCTAGTTGAAGTAGGGATGGCACTCCTTGAAATTCCCTCTTCCCCTGAGCAGCCTCTGAGGCATCTTAGTAAAATTCCTGGCCTCTTTACTGATATCTACTGAGGCAGGAACATAGGACTATTTGCATTTTCATAGCAAATGTTGTCAAGAGACAAGAACCAAAGGGTTATGTCTCCTTGAGTACACAGGCACCACAAAGTCCTGGTGGGAGAAGTTTTGGGGTTTGAGATAGTTCTTCTAGTGCTCCTCAGTCATATCATGTAGACATCCACTGTTTTTCCAACTAATTGTATGAGTGAAACAAACAGCTCAGTTACCAGCTCAATTAAAAAGCAAAATCAAAAGGCCTATAAAAGCTCACCCAAATCTAAGTACCCAACAGAGAAGCCACACATAGGAAAATATATACAGGAAATAGCAAAGAAGCCTATATGATTTTTTTAAAATGCTAAATTGTATGGCTCATGTGATCAAAGACAGGAATACTCATCCATGGAACCACCAAGGTAGAGATCTCAGTGAATTAGGGTGATTAGGGCAAGTTTCATGAAAGGGGTAATGCCTGCTGTGAAGAACCAACAGGATTTGAAGAGGTAAAGAGGCTGATTGTGGTGTTTGTGTTGGGCTGCAGGGAAGAGATACCACCTTTAGAGGTTTCTAGGAAGAGTGAAAATCAGCTATGTGACTTTTTATCGTACTTTTAATGAGAAGCACACCTTTTTTTCAGTTCTACTATTATTTATTTTTAAAATTGTTTTAACATAATTTTTAACAATATTCTCAACTTAAACACTATTCACACTAAACACATATGGCAACTTAGCCTACCCAAATATGAAGTTTAAGAAGCCAAAACTAAGGCTGAGGTGAGTGGATTGCCTGAGCCCGTGGGTTCAAGACCCACCTGGGCAACTTGGTGAGACCTCATCTCTATAATAAATCAAAAAATTAGCCGGGCGTGGTAGCGCACGCCTGTAGTTCCCGCTACTTGGAAGGCTGAGGCGGAAGGATCGCCGGAGCCCATTAGGTCAAGGCTGCAGTGGCCGGGAGCGGGCACTGCACTCCAGTCTGGGCAACAGAGTGAGATTCCAACTCAAAAAAAAAAAGAAAGAACCCAAAATTGGTTTAGCTTTGTTAAAAGAAAAGTTATGCTGCAGGCTATTGTCATGATGGTTAACAATGCAAGGAAAAACACCACTCAAATCACAATGTTGCAATATCTTTGCTCAATTGGACTATGGTTGGTGTTGGTCATATGTTAGACTCCACATGGGCACAGCTCTAATGCAGTGAATCCTTAGAAGAAGACAATTTTCAAATCACATATTTCCTCAGAGGTAATCTCAGGAGCAGATTTAAATATTTCTAACATAGTAATATACCAAAAAAGCCAGGACTTGCCCTCAACTGACCACTACCTTGTAACCTCAGTAATCAAATACATACTGGTCTGTAACAAATTATCTCATATTAACTAACAGACCTTCTTCAAAAAAATATTTTTTCTGATAGGGACAAATGCACATTTAGGTGTGAACCGAGAAACCTGCTTAACAATTAGAACTTAATTTGAATTTACTGATTTTCAAAACATTTTGGATATTAACAAGTGTTATTTAACCCTAAGGAACCAGTTTAACCTCAGAGAAGACAATTTACGAAGAGTTAGAGGCTTTTTTAATTTGGTGCTTTTTTACAGCTTGACTGGTGCTTCTTTCCTCACTGTCTTCACATCAGCCATGGGACCAATTCTATTTTCAGTAAATGTCTGACAGCTTTTAACTTGATAACAGTCTCAGCACTTTTATTAAGCATGCAAGACTAACAAAAACTTTGGCAATGCATAA
>NW_007229129.1:0-2098 GCF_000164805.1 Carlito syrichta | reverse complement strand
TTCATGGAATGCTTGTTCCAGGGTGGTCTCTGTTTCTCTATCTGCCTCTGGGATTCCAATTAATCTTAGGTTCAGCCTCTTGAAATAATCACTCATCTCTTGGAGGTTTTGCTCTGCCTTTTACAGTTTCTTTTCTGTGTTTTAAACACACAAAGGGGAAACGACAGTTTCTTTTTAAAAACAGTGCTGGGAAAACTGGATTGTCACATATGGAAGAATAAAATCAGGCCATTATCTCACATCACATCATATACAAAAATAAACTAAAAACAGATTAATGACTTCAAAATATGACCTGAGATTCTAAAACTACTAGAAGGAAACAGAGAAAAAGTTCTTAACATCATCTAGGCAAAAATTTATTGGATATGACCTCCAAGAAACAGGCAACAAAAATAGTAGATAACAGGGATAATAAAAATATAAAAATCTTCTGCACCTAAAAAAAACCAGTTAGACTGAAAAGACAACCTAAGCATTGGGAGAAAATACTTGTAAATCATCATCTGATAATGTGCTGAAATACAAAATTCATTAGGGACTCAAAGTTTCAAAGCATCTCAATAGTAAGAAAGCAAGCAGTCATATTTTTTTGAAAAGCAGGTAAAGACAGTAGACATTTTTCATAGGACATAAAAATGGCCAACAGGCACATTATAAAATACCCCAAATTTTTGATTTTCAGAGAAATAAAAATTAAAACCACAGTCAAATATCACTCACACCTATTAGAATGGTTATGGAAAAAAAAAAAAGACAAACTATAAAAAGTGCTGGTGAGAATATAGAGGGAAAAAAAAACTTTTGGTGGCAATGCCAATTAATGCTGCTGTTATGGAAAGCTCCATAGAGGCTTCTCAAAAAATTAAAAACAGAACTACCACAGGATCCAGCAACCACACTTCTTGGTATATATCCAAAGGAACTGAATTCTTTAGGTGGAAGAGTTATCTTCACGTCCATATTCATTGAAGTATTATTTATAATACCTAAGATGTGAAGTCAACCAAAGAATCTATTAATAGATGAATGCATAAAGAACATGTGATACATCTGAATATAATATGATGCTATTCCATCAAATGCTATTCAATCTTTAAGAAAGATAGAAATTTTGCCAATTGACACAACATGGATGAACCTGGGAAACATTATGTAGAGTAAAATAAGCCAGGTACAGAAAGACAACTACTGTAAGACCTCACTTATATGTGAAATCCGAGAAAGTCAAACTCATAGAAATAGAGAGCAGAATGGTGGTTACCAGAGGCTAGAGTGGGGAGAAGTGGAAAGGGAAAAAGAAAATGTTGGTCAAAGGAAACAAAGCATAAACTAACAGAAAGAATAATTTTTAGTGATCTATTGCATTGCATGGTGACTGTATTTTATAATAATAAAGCACATATTTTAAAATCGCTACAAGTGTAGATTTAAAATGTCCTCACCACAAATAAATATGTGATATGATAGATATGTTACTTATCTAAATTTAATCATTCTACAACATATGCATGTATGGAAACTTCACATTGTAATTTATAAATATATAAAATTATTGTTTTATAATAATGAAAAATCAAATTATATTTAAAAATCATGTTTTGTGATGTAATTAAGGTAGGATTTCTCCCTACACACACATTTATTCACTGATTGCTCCTTTAGATACGGTAGTGTACTTGTAGGCATTTTTAAAATTTTCATGTTTGCTACAGTGAATATATAATAATTCCTTTATTCCAAAAAATGTAAGATATCGCTTAAAATATCATATGGTAGATTATGAAAAGGAGGGACTCCATAAATGAGATAATATTTTAGATTAATCTTGAAAAGTATGTGAGATCTGGGTATGGAAGTTGCATATAGATAGAAAAACTAGAGAAAACACATGCAAATGATAAAGCACACAAAAATGAATATAGATATATCACTGGGATAAGTATTTCAGTTGATCAGATATCTAGAGAGAAGTAAAAGTCATTAATTTCCCTTCCTATACATTGAACAAAAACAACAAAACAACAGCAAACCAATGATAGATTTTTATTCTTTATTGTAGTATCAATACACATAAAATACTAGATATGTTCAGGAC
>NW_007229128.1:0-563 GCF_000164805.1 Carlito syrichta | reverse complement strand
GACGAGACCTCATCTCTACAATAAATCAAAAAATCAGCCGGGCGTGGTAGCGCGTGCCTGTAATTCCGGCTACTCGGAAGGCTGAGGCGGAAGGATCGCGGGAGCCCAGTAGGTCGAGGCTGCGGTGGCCGGGAACGGCCACTGCACTGCAGTCTGGGCGACGGAGTGAGACTCCAACTCAAAACAAAACAAAAAAACCCCAAGTCCAGGAGAGAGAAGGAAGCCCAGCTGGTGGAGGACTGAGGTTAGAAGCTGTCAATCCCGTTCCACTCAGTCTCTCGAGAGGTCGCTTCACCTGTCTCTCAGCCCCTAGGGGGCGGAGCTTAAAACAGTATCCAATCAGGGGCGCTGGGGCGGGGCCATGCGAACTGTCCATTCAGCGCGGGCACCGGAGGGGAAAGGGACTTCATCGAACTCGCGGGTTTTCTTTCCCCCGCCTGCCCTTTGGGGTCCGGTCTCTGCTGCTCCCGGAGGTCTCCGGGGGCTTCGCCTTATGCTTCGACGCGCTGGAACCTGCACGAGCCATGGGAGTCGTGGGGAGGCCGCCGGGAACCCCGAAAGCC
>NW_007229127.1:0-1732 GCF_000164805.1 Carlito syrichta | reverse complement strand
CCCGGAGGCTCTTGAGAGAACAGAAAAGGGGTAACATCAGCTGCTGGAAAGGCCATTTCCAAGGTGAGCTTGGAAGGAAGGACTTGCACCCTGGGAGCACACGCCAGAGGAACCCTATTCCCGGTAACACTTTGCTGATGTCTCTGGACCCTGCTGGGGCACAGAGCCCATCGTCTGCTGCCGGAGAAGCCTGGCGAAATGGCCTTTCCTCACCCTCGTGTCATAGGAGATGGAACCGCTGGAGGAGGTGGTAGGTGGGTGAAAGTCCTCATTTGGAAAAGGCTTTTCTTTTCCACCCAGCATGACAGACAATTTGTTCAGTGACTTGGAGTGAACCCTTTTCTCCTTTCCTTTCTAAGGAGGTCAAGGAGGCAGCAGCTTTCCGGTGACCTGGTATCAGAGGAGGTGATCCAGCCTGCGTTTGTGAAGCAGCCCAGCCCCATTTCCAGCCTTCTGATGGGAACAGGATGAAGAAATAATAAAGAAAATGCCAAGAAAATCAGCCCCGCATGCCAGGAAGCCTGGGGCCTGTGCTTGGCCCACAGGCCACAATAGAACAGTGCCAGGTATTCAGAAAGGCCCATGGATGGGTTGGGTGTGATGCCTGGAAGGTCCCAGGGAGGCAGGCGGCAGCCTGGGGTCACTGAGCAGCTCATCTTCTTCAAGTCGTGGAATTTCTCAGGGTCACCACCATCTGCACTGTGGCTGGGCCAAATGACCCCTGCTGTGAGCGAGGACCCATTTCCTATCTGTGGGGACTGCCAAGCCCCCAACAGGGCCCCACACCTGCTGGTGGTAAAGCGTGTGTGATCAGGGGGCCCTGACACCTCTGCGCATCTGACAGTGATTTGGGGAGCAGCCCCTCCAATGAAATGGAGAGGAGTTACCCCAGCCAGATGTCCCTGGGACAGGGGCTACAAAGGGTGCCTAAGTGGTAGAGTCAGACAAAAGGAAAGATACTTCAGCATCCACCCACTCTTGTCCAGTCTGCTCTTCCCAAATCGTCTTCCTTCTGGAGCCACTGCCTGGTCTGTGCCCTCATCCACAACTTGGCTCCCTCACTGGGCTGCTGCCTCCAGCCTGCCCTCCTCCCTTCCAGTTTCCTCCCCAGATGCCCGCCCACCTTGCATTTACCCTCCTACCCCAGGGCATCCACAGGTCTCCTGTGGTTCCCTTCAATAGAAATTACTCTGGTGAGCCTCGCTCTGGCACTTGCCCACGTTCCCACTCTCTAACAGTGGATTTGGTAAATGAATCCATGGTCTTGCAATAACAGGTGTTGGTGGTTAATATCTGACTCTACAGTGAAATGTCTGCATTTTAACAGAGGCACTTAGAAGAATGCTTTGATAGACCCGGTCAAACCAGCACTATAGGTAGCAGAGCCCACAGTGCAGAGGTTTTTAGGTAGATGGAGCATTTTTGCTCCTATGATCAAAGCACTGAATAACATGTTTATTCTGCTTTCTCTAAAACTTGTCGAGGCTTGCTGACAACCACTCACCCCCAACAGACCACCTTCTTTTGCACACGTGCACCTGTGTGTGCACACATACACACAAACACACACTTCCTTTCAAGGGACTACAGACCAACCAGAGGGCAAGGGTGTTCCTTTCCAAAGAGGTCAAGCAGAAATTCTCCTTCTCTAGTATTTTTATAGGCAAATATTTCTTTCCTCCTGATAGGCAGTGAAGATTGAATGAAATCAGTTCTTTTAAGAGTGAGATAC
>NW_007229126.1:0-922 GCF_000164805.1 Carlito syrichta | reverse complement strand
CACAACTTGGCTCCCTCACTGGGCTGCTGCCTCCAGCCTGCCCTCCTCCCTTCCAGTTTCCTCCCCAGATGCCCGCCCACCTTGCATTTACCCTCCTACCCCAGGGCATCCACAGGTCTCCTGTGGTTCCCTTCAATAGAAATTACTCTGGTGAGCCTCGCTCTGGCACTTGCCCACGTTCCCACTCTCTAACAGTGGATTTGGTAAATGAATCCATGGTCTTGCAATAACAGGTGTTGGTGGTTAATATCTGACTCTACAGTGAAATGTCTGCATTTTAACAGAGGCACTTAGAAGAATGCTTTGATAGACCCGGTCAAACCAGCACTATAGGTAGCAGAGCCCACAGTGCAGAGGTTTTTAGGTAGATGGAGCATTTTTGCTCCTATGATCAAAGCACTGAATAACATGTTTATTCTGCTTTCTCTAAAACTTGTCGAGGCTTGCTGACAACCACTCACCCCCAACAGACCACCTTCTTTTGCACACGTGCACCTGTGTGTGCACACATACACACAAACACACACTTCCTTTCAAGGGACTACAGACCAACCAGAGGGCAAGGGTGTTCCTTTCCAAAGAGGTCAAGCAGAAATTCTCCTTCTCTAGTATTTTTATAGGCAAATATTTCTTTCCTCCTGATAGGCAGTGAAGATTGAATGAAATCAGTTCTTTTAAGAGTGAGATACTACATTGAGTGATACTGTTAATATACTGTGTGTATAAATATCCTGTATAATTCAGCCAAAAATCTTCTGCAAATAAGCTTTTTCCTTCACTCACAGGTCAAGTGCTGCCATGGGACTTTATTTCGTGCTGTAGAAAGATCATGAACTCGGTGTCACAGTTGTGTTCAGATCCTGGTGTTCAGCTGCTGCTGGGAAAGATGAATCATGCCCTCAACACCCTCATGAAAGGAAAC
>NW_007229125.1:0-1068 GCF_000164805.1 Carlito syrichta | reverse complement strand
ATAAGTAAACATTGGGAATAGATTTATTAAAAAATAAAATAAAACATAAAAAGATAATATTTTCATATAAATCTGCGGGACAGAAAAGAAAAAGTACCTCATAATTTTTTAAAATACTAACAAAGAACCATTTCTGCATCTGTATTATTCAGATATATTTTGGCTGAAAAGAGGACATCCATTTTTTATTCAATCTTTTTAACTGAACTTGTACCTAATTTCAACTGTAAAAATCTTAAGGCAATCCCTTCGGGTACCCTCCTACTGTGGGAGCGTTTATATCCTCTCAATAAATGCTGCTTTCTAAAAAAAAAAAAAAAAAAATAGTAAATGACTTCAGCAAAAATGAGATGAGATACTTCATGAAAGCTGTGTTTGTGAAAAATCCTCCATAAAATACTGTAGCCCGTATGGTTTATTTATAGTTAAAAGACAGAAATAATTTAAAATGTTAGATAGTTTCTTACTTCCCAAAATAGCCTAAGAAACGTAAAACATTTTTGTACTAAGCATTTTAATTAGGTGTTTTTTTCTCTTAATATGGGAATATACTCATAAACACATATTTTTAGAAACAAGACATAATGTCTACTTAGTTTCATCCTGCACTAATTTATTTTGTTTTTAAAACCAATCAATAAGTTAAAGCCATGCTTCTCTAGAAATAAGTAAAACTCAGTGAACCGTGTGTATACCTATTCATCAGCTACATCAAATTCAATGTCATTTTAAAAGTCATATCTTTGCATATAGCACAAAAATAAACTGGAATTACTCATTTGTTGTCATTAATGTACTTTTAAGTGTTTTTCAAATAAATAATAATACCTGATAAAATCAATTACCATGTATTTTATGCAGAAAATGATTTTTCTTGAAAGTATCCTTGTTCATTTGATAATGAAGAAAAAAAGGACAAAAAGCATAAGAAAACTGTACTGCAATTACAATTCTTTTTTAATAATGATATTATAACCTTGGCCTACCAGTTCAAGTTCTAATCCATTAAAATAGTCTTCTTATCAGCTACTTCAAACTTGAGAAATTACAAATTCAAAGAAAATATTA
>NW_007229124.1:0-844 GCF_000164805.1 Carlito syrichta | reverse complement strand
CATCAGGCAGCTGATGAGTCTTTTTAATGAACTTTTTGGTTCTCTGAACATAGTGAACATTCTAGTATGTCTTTGACCTTATAAAGTTTTAACTTCTTAGATTGTAAATTTAGAGTGGTGAAATCAACCTAAAAATCCTACAGAAGGAAAATGGCTTTAAAAAATTAAATACTGGGGAGACGGGGCAAGATGGCGACGGCATAGGTGAACTGGTGAGATTCTCTGAACGGACCAAGACTGCAAACTGCTGAATAGACAGACTGTAAAGCAGAGGGAAAAGTGAACAAAACCAGAAGACCCTCATAAGGAAGAACAGGTCATTGCAGAAGAGAAATAAAAGCAACCCCACCTTCCCTCAAAAACAGAATTGAAGAGGGGGAGGGAAAGGGGTAAAGGGAGAAAAATCTACAGAAATGAAGAAAAACCAAAAGAAGAGTATGGGTCTCTCCCAGACGCCTGGGAGAGCAGACACTGAGAAAATTGACTTTGGAATACAAACAATGAAAAGTCCCCAGAATGAAGGGTCTCAAAATGCAAATGTAGATATCAAAACAATAATGGAGAGACTAAAAAGAATTGAGGAGACACAAGAAGAAACTAGGAAGGAGCTGATATCTGAGATAACAGTAATAAAGAATACTGTGAATGAAATAAATAACAAATTGATAAGCATGGAGAGCAGAATTACCCAAGCAGAAGAAAGAATCTCAGAGCTTGAGGACCAAAATATAGAAATAACCCAAACTCTTAAAAACACAGAAAATAAGCTAAAAAAGACAGAACAAAACCTTCAAGAGATGAGTGACTACCTCAAGAGGCCTAACCTAAGAATAATCGGACTCCG
>NW_007229123.1:0-638 GCF_000164805.1 Carlito syrichta | reverse complement strand
ACAGTTTCCCATTACTGCCAATTGCTTTCTTATAGCATTATAATTGTTCAAGGTCCTCTTGTGGGTGAGAACATACGGAACTCTGTTCTTTGTTTCTGTGATAGATCACTGAGAATGATCAACTCCAAATCCATCCAAGTTGCTGCAAATCCATATATTTGTCCTTCTTTATGGCTGCATAATTTTCCATCGTGTATATGGACCACATTTTTTTTATCCAGTCCAGCTTTGATGGGCAACATTGGTTGGTTCCATGTTTTTGCTATTGTGAATAGAGCTGCAATAAATATTCATGTATGGAGATGTGAGATACAAGTCAGGATTAACTACACAAGTGGGCTGTCTGCAGGTGGAGTCTGGGCCTCCCTCCGACCGGCCCTCACTCCCCCTGGTTTGGGACCAGGCACCCTTTGTGCTGTCACGTGCTTGCCTCCCCTCCCCGGCCATGCCCAGTGACGCTCCATCCCTCCCTCGTGCCAGCGGCCTTTTTAAGCAGCTCCATCACCCCATCACCACCCCTTTCCAGGATGCTCCGTGGGAGGCCCTCACTCTTCCCCCTCTTCCTCCTGACTGTAGCCTGTAGCTGGGGAGGGGGCGGGGGTCTGGGGGACCTCTGAGCCCCGGAGAGAGCCAGTGGG
>NW_007229122.1:0-7151 GCF_000164805.1 Carlito syrichta | reverse complement strand
CTCTGCCAAATGCGCTAGACATGGTGGATTTTCAATCCTGAGAAATGAAGGAAACAAGGTGTTCACACCAACCCACAAACTTCTCTAGCGGTAAGTGGTCAGTCAAGGATCCACTGGACAATTTACTCTTTGATTTTTTTTTATAACCGGGATTTATGAAGAGGACAGAAAAGATCGACCAGTGGGAGTGCCCTGAGGGGGTTGCACACGAGGTAGTCTTTTATTCCAATAGTCACAGAGACTTGTTGGAGTTTGGGTATAGCACAACCTAATAATATTTCATCCCTCTCTTTTGTTACACACTTCTGGATGCTTTTTATATTATTTGACAGACTTTAAGATGTGTTTCTCTCAGGATTTCAACATTGTTTATGTAAGATCAAAGTCCATCTTCTAGATTTTTTTAATTATCTAAATTTTGATATTAATTTGGAACCCAAATGCTTCTTTGAAAATATCCAAGTTATTTTGGTTAATAAATATTGGGGTCCCAATTGTCTTATTTTTTTGTGCCTGCTTTTAAATGCTTGGTGTTCAAATGTATCAGATTAATCGGAGACATTTTTGCAGAGTACACAATCATGTCTTAGGTAGACAAAATCCTAGGGAATTCAACGGAAACTCACTTTGAAACATATAAATTGCTTTAAAATATAAGGGGAATGTGATTCCATATTTCCTTCAAATATATGGGGGAAATTTTTCTGGAAAGATTGCATATCTGGAACATTAAATCAAAATTAACTAGCAAAAAATACAGAGTGTACCAAGCAAATATACACACGTTTTTAGAAAGGAAGCAGATGTATTAAATTATGACACTGTTTTTTTTTCTAGAATTATGAAGATTCATGCTGAATTCTGTCGTCTGAATAGCACATACGGACAAAGATCCTGAAAGTTTAGTTATCTAAAGAGGATATACATCTGGGATCTCAAAAAGTTTCAATTTTTGCAAAATAATACAGTCAGCATTTATGTGAGAAACATACTGGTTGTCAAAGTTGAAAAACAAATATACCATGTATGCTAACATATTAATAGGAAAGTAAGTTATACTTATAGTATTATATCCTTTTAAGAAATCAAATCCCTGCAAAATGAACATTTCGTTACCCAACCCTGAATTTGTTACCATCTTTAAAGTAAAAAATTCAAAGTAGAATGAAACCAATAAGTCAGTTGCATGGTTGACAGCTTTCATTTATTTATTTATTTTAATTTTTAAAAAATATGAGGTACAATTCAGAGTTAGTTATACAAACTTTGATTTTGCAGGTTCCTGGTTGATGAGGTATGGCCCTCTTTCCCTCCATTAACAATATCCCTCCATTGGCCATCTCACCCCTCCACCTAAACAGTTTGTCACTGCTGCTAATCCCTTTCTTATAGCACTAAAATTGATCAAGTTCAGTTCATGAGGGAGAACATATGGAACTCTATTCTTTGTTTCCGTGATAAATCACTGAGATTGTCCTACCGCATATCCACAAACGTTCTGCAAAATCCTTATATCTGTCCTTTTTCGTGGCTGCATAACATGTCATTGTGTTTATATACCATACTTATTTTATCCATTCCAGCTGTGATGGGCATCCTGGTTGGTACTGTCTTCTTTGCATTTGTGATTAGAACTGCAAAATACTTACCTGTGCAGGAATCTCTTTGGAAACATGATTTGAGTCCCTCCAGCAGTATTCTCTATCGGGTAAGTACAGAGTCACATGATAGGTCACTTTCTTGTCCCTGGTGAAACCGCCACACTGTTTTCCAAAGATGTTGCTCTAGTTTTCAGTCCACCCGCAGTGTGGAAGCCTTTTTTTTTTTCCAAATCTTCAACAGCATCTGTTACTGTTTGTTTTATTAATGATGGCCATCCTCACTGGGATTATGTAGTATTTCAAGGTGGTTTTCATTTGCATGTCTTTGATGATGAGTGAAGCTGATCCCATTTTCATGTGTCTGCTGGGTGCCTGTATCTCCTCTTATGAGAAGTGTCCGATCGTGTATTTTGCCCACTTTTTGAAGGGACTGTTTGTCTTTTTTTCCTGAGTGTTGGAGTTTCTTCTAGATCATAGATGTTATGCCTTACTCAGATACATATTTGGAGAATAGTTTGTCCCATTCTGTGGGATGTCTTTCTACTCTATTGATGGTTTCTTTTGTTTTGCAGAAGTTTATGAGTTTGATGAGATCCCATTTGTCTGACATTCTTCTTTAGCTATGGGCATTAAGGAATCTGAAGAGGAAGTAGTTCCCAGTTCGAGTTTCCATTAAGGTGTCTCCTGTGTTTCTCAGATAATTATAATTTGGTGTTTTACTTTTAGATCTTTGACTTTTTAGTGTTGAGGTGTATGGTGATAGTTAGGGGTCCTGTGTCAATCTAGTTCATATGGTGAGGGTTTTCCCAGCAACATTCATTGAATATGTTCTTCATTCCCCAGTGGGTCTTGGAGGTTTTTTCAAAGTTGAGTTGTTTGAGAATTAGAGGATTTCATTCTCTGTCCTGATCCACTAGCCGATGGACCTGTTCTTGTAGACATACCAGGCTATTTTCATTATTGTAAATATATAGTAAATTTGACACCTGGAAAAGCGCTATCTCCTGCCATGTACCTTTGGAAAAGTTTTCTTTTGGCTATTCATGATTGTTTCTGGTTTCATATGAATCCTTTATTGTAATTTCCAGGTCTGAGAAGAATGATGTTGACTTAATTTTATTGGAGTGAATCTGTAGACTGCCTAAAAGGCTCATTTTAAATTGAAAACTGTAAGCAAAGTCAGGGAAACAAGCATGTCAGATTGTCATTGGTGACATCAGCCTCAGAATTTTGACCTCATAGTGGGAGGGGCCTTGACTACTGAGTAATCCTTAGGTTTCACGGATTTGTGTACAGTGCTCTGCCAAAAGGGCTAGACATGGTGGATTTTCAGTCCCGAGAAGTGAAGTAAACATGGTGTTCACACCACTCACAAACTTCCCCAGGGGTAAGTGGCCATTCAAGGATCCACTGGACATGACTCTTTAATTTTTTTTTATAACCAGGATTTATTAAGCAGTGGGAGTGCCCTGAGGGGTTGCACACGAGGTAGTCTTTTATTCCAATAGTGACAGAGACTTGTTAGAGTTTGGGTATAGCACAACCTAATAATATATCATCCCTCTCTTTTCTTTACATAGTTCTGGATGCATTTTATATGATTTGACAGACTTTGAGATGTGTTTCTCTCAGGATTTCAACATTGTTTAGGTAAGATCAAAGTCCATCTTCTAGAGTGTTTTAATTATCTAAATTTTGATATTAATTTGGAGCCCAAATACTTCTTTGAAAATATCCAAGTTATTTTGGTTAATATATATTGTGCTCCCGATTGTCTTATTTTTGTGTGCCTGCTTTTAAATGCTTGGTGTTCAATTGTATCAGATAAATCTGAGACATTGTTCCAGAGTACACAATCATGTCTTAGGTAGAGGAAATCCTAGGGGATTCAACGGAAATTCAATTTGAAAAATATAAATTGCTTTAAAATTTAAGGGGAATGTGATTCCATATTTCCTTCAAATATATGGGGAAACTTTTTCTGTAAGGATTGCATATCTTTAACATTAATTCAAAATTAACTAGCAAAAAATACAGAGTGTACCAAGCAAATGTACACACGTTTTTAGAAAGGTAGAAGATGTATTAAATGATGACACTTGTTTTTTTTTTCTAGAATTATGAAGATTTATGCTGAATTCTGTCGTCTGAATAGAACATATGGACAAAGATCCTGAAAGCTTAATTATCTAAAGATGATATACATCTGGGATCTCAACAAGTTTCAATTTTTGCAGAATAAAACAGCCAGCATTTATGTGAGAAACATACTGGTTGTCAAAGTTGAAAACAAATACACCATGTATGCAAACGTATTAATAGGAAAGTAAGTTATACTTAGAGTATTATATCCTTTTAAGAAATCAATCCCTGCAAAATGAACATTTCATTACCCAACCCTGAATTGTTCCCATCTTTAAAGTAAAAAAATTGAAAAGTAGAATGAAACCAATAAATTCAGTTGCATGTTTTACAGCTTTCATTCATTTATTTTAATTTTTAAAAAATATGAGATAAAATTTAGAGTTAGATACACAAATTTTGATTATGCAGTGTCCTTGTTGATGAGATATGGCCCTCTTTCCGTCCATTAACAATATCCCTCCACTAGCCATCTCACCCCTCCCTCTAAACAGTTTTCCACTGCTGCTAATCCCTTTCTTATAGCACTATAATTGACTAAGTTCAGTTCATGAGGGAGAATATATGGAATTCTGTTCTTTGTTTCCATGATAAATCACTGAGATTGTCCTACCGCATATCCACAAACGTTCTGCAAAATCCTTATATCTGTCCTTTTTCGTGGCTGCATAATATGCCATTGTGTTTATATACCATATTTATTTCATCCATTCCAGCTGTGATGGGCATCATGGTTGGTACTGTCTTGTTTGCATTTGTGATTAGAGCTGCAACAAACATACCTGTGCAGGAATCTCTTTGGAAACATGATTTGAGTCCCTCCAGCAATATTCTCTGTTGGGTAAGTACAGAGTCACATGATAGGTCACTTTCTTTTCCCCGGTGAAACTGCCACACTGTTTTCCAAAAATGTTGCTCTAGTTTCCAGTCCACCCACAGTGTGGAAGCATTTTTTTTTCCCAAATCTTCAACAGCATCTGTTTGTTTTATTAATGATGGTCATTCTCAGTGGGGTTATGTAGTATTTCAAGGTGGTTTTCATTTGCATGTCTTTGATGATGAGTGAGGCTGAGCCCATTTTCATGTGTCTGCTGGTTGCCTGTATCTCCTCTTATGAGAAGTGTCCAATCGTGTATTTTGCCCACTTTTTGAAATGACTGTTTGTCTTTTTTTCTGAGTGTCGGAGTTTCTTCTAGATCATAGATGTTATGCCTTACTCAGATACATATTTGGAGAATAGTTTTCCCATTCTGTGGGCTGTCTTTCTACTCTATTGATGGTTTCTTTTGTTTTGCAGAAGTTTATGAGTTTGATGAGATCCCACTTGTCTGACATTGTTCTTTAGCTATAGGCTTTAAGGAATCTTAAGAGGAAGTAGTTCCCGGTTCGAGTTTCCATTAAGGTGTCTCCTGTGTTTTCTCAAATAATTAAAATTTGGTGTTTTACTTTTAGATCTTTGACCCATTTAGTGTTGAGGTGTATGGTGATAATTAGGGGTCCTGTGTCAATCTAGTTCATATGGTGAGGGTTTTCCCAGCAACATTTATTGAATATTTTCTTCATTCCCCAGTGGGTCTTGGAGGTTTTTTGAAAGTTGAGTTGTTAGATAATTAGAGGATTTCATTCTCTGTCCTGATCCATTAGCCAATGGACCTATTCTTGTAGCAGTACCAGGCTGTTTTCATTGTAAAAATATAGTAAATTTGACACCTGGAAAAGTGATATCTCCTGCCATGTACCTTTGGAAAAGTTTTCTTTTGTCTATTCATGATTGTTTCTGGTTTCATATGAATCCTTTATTATAATTTCCAGGTCTGAGAAGAATGATGTTGACTTAATTTTATTGGAGTGAATCTGTAGACTGCCTAAAAGGCTCATTTTAAATTGAAAACTGTAAGCAAAGTTAGGGAAACAAGCATGTCAGGTTGTCATTGGTGACATCAGCCTCAGAATTTTGACATCATAATGGTAGGGACCTTGACTACTGAGCAATCCTTAGGTTTCACGGATTTGTGTACAGTGCTCTGCCAAATGCGCTAGACATGGTGGATTTGCAATCCCGAGAAGTGAAGGAAACAATGTGTTCACACCAACCCACAAACTTCTCTAGGGGTAGGTGGCCAGTCAGGGATTCACTGGACAATGTACTCTTTAATTCTTTTTTATAACCAGGATTTATGAAGAGGACAGTAAACGTTGAGCAGTGGGAGTGCCCTGAGGGGGTTGCACACGAGGTTGTCTTTTATTCCAGTAGTCACAGAGACTTGTTGAAGTTTGGGTATAGTACAACCTAATAATATTTCATCCCTCTATTTTGTTACACACTTCTGGATGCTTTTTATATTATTTGACAGACTTTGAGATGTGTTTCTCTTGGGATTTCAACATTGTTCAGGTAAGATCAAAGTCCATCTTCTAGAGTTTTTTAATTATCTAAATTTTGATATTAATTTGGAGCCCAAGTACTTCTCTGAAAATATCCAAGTCATTTTGTTTAATAAATGTTGGGGTCTCATTGTCTTATTTTTGTGTGCCTGCTTTTAAATGCTTAGCGTTCAAATGTATCAGATTAATCTGAGACATTGTTGCAGAGTACACAATCATGTCTTAGGTAGAGGAAATCCTAGGGTGTTCAACGAAAATTTACTTTGAAAAATATAAATTGCTTTAAGTTATAAGGTGAATGTGATTCCATATTTCCTTCAAATATATGGAGGAAACTTTTTCTGTAAGGATTGCATATATGCAACATTAAATCAGAATTAACTAGCAGAAAATACAGTGTACCAAGCCAATGTACACATGTTTTTAGAAAGGAAGAAGATGTATTAAATGATGACACTGGTTTTTTTTCCCAGAATTATGAAGATTTATGCTGAATTCTGTCATCTGAATCGCACATAGGGACAAAGATCCTGAAAGTTTAGTTATCTAAAGATGATATACATCTGGGATCTCAACAAGTTTCAATTTTTGCAGAATAAAACAGCCAGCATTTATGTGAGAAACATACTGGTTGTCAAAGTTGAAAACAAATATACCATTTATGCTAACGTATTAATAGGAAAGTAAGTTATACTTAGAGTATTATATTCTTTTAAGAAATCAATCGCTGCAAAATGAACATTTCGTTACTCAACCCTGAATTGATACCATCTTTAAAGTAAAAAAATTCAAAAGTAGAATGAAAGCAATAAAGTCAGTTGCATGTTTGACTGCTTTCATTTATTGATTTATTTTAATTTTTAAAAAATATGAGGTACAATCCATAGTTAGATTTAAAAATTTTGATTATGCAGTGTCCTGGTTGATGAGGTATGGCCCTCTTTCCCTCCATTAACAATATCCCTCCACTGGCCATCTGACACCTCCCTCTAAACAGTTTTCCACTGCTGCTAATCCCTTTCT
>NW_007229121.1:0-4931 GCF_000164805.1 Carlito syrichta | reverse complement strand
GAAAGTTTAGTTATCTAAAGATGATATACATCTGGGATCTCAACAAGTTTCAATTTTTGCAGAATAAAGCAGCCAGCATTTATGTGAGAAACATACTGGTTGTCAAAGTTGAAAACAAATATACCATTTATGCTAACGTATTAATAGGAAAGTAAGTTATACTTAGAGTATTATATTCTTTTAAGAAATCAATCGCTGCAAAATGAACATTTCGTTACTCAACCCTGAATTGATACCATCTTTAAAGTAAAAAAATTCAAAAGTAGAATGAAAGCAATAAAGTCAGTTGCATGTTTGACTGCTTTCATTTATTGATTTATTTTAATTTTTAAAAAATATGAGGTACAATCCATAGTTAGATTTAAAAATTTTGATTATGCAGTGTCCTGGTTGATGAGGTATGGCCCTCTTTCCCTCCATTAACAATATCCCTCCACTGGCCATCTGACACCTCCCTCTAAACAGTTTTCCACTGCTGCTAATCCCTTTCTTATAGCACTATAATTGATCAAGTTCAGTTCATGAGGGAGAACATATGGAACTCTGTTCTTTGTTTCCCTGATAAATCAATGAGATTGTCCAACCGCATATCCACAAACATTCTGCCAAATTCTTATATCTGTCCTTTTTCTTGGCTGCATAATATGCCATTGTGTTTATATACTATATTTATTTTATCCATTCCAGCTGTGATGGGCATCATGGTTGGTACTGTCTTGTTTGCATTTGTGATTAGAGCTGCAAAAAACATACCTGTGCAGGAATCTTTTGGAAACATGATTTAAGTCCCTCCAGCAATATTCTCTATCGGATAAGTACAGAGTCACATGATAGGTCACTTTCTTGTCCCTGGTGAAACCGCCACACTCTTTTCCAAAGATGTTGCTCTAGTTTTCAGTCCACCCGCAGTGGGGAAGCATTTTTTTTTTTTCCAAATCTTCAGCAGCATCTGTTATTGTTTGTTTTATTACTGTTGGCCATTCTCACTGGGTTTATGTAGTATTTCAAGGTGTTTTTCATTTGCATGTCTTTGATGATGAGTGAGGCTGAACCCATTTTCATGTGTCTGCTGGTTGTCTGTATCTCCTCTTATGAGAAGTTTCCAATCGTTTATTTTGCCCACTTTTTAAAGGGACAGTTTGTCTTTTTTTTCTGAGTGTTGGAGTTTCTTGTAGATCATAGATGTTATGCCTTTGTCAGATGCATATTTGGAGAATAGTTTCTCCCATTCTGTGGGCTATCTTTCTACTCTATTGATGTCTTCTTTTGTTTTGCAGAAGTTTATAAGTTTGATGAGATCCCACTTGTCTGACATTCTTCTTTGGCTATGGGCTTTTAGAGATCTGAAGAGGAATTAGTTTCCGGTTCGAGTTTCCATAAAGATGTCTCTTGTGTTTTCTCAGATAATTATAATTTGGTGTATTACTTTTAGATCTTTGACCCATTTAGTGTTGAGGTGTATGGTGATAGTTACGGGTCCTGTGTCAATCTAGTTCATATGGTGTGGGTTTTCCCAGCATCTTTTATTGAATATGTTCTTCATTCCCCAGTGAGTCTAGGAGGTTTTTTCAAAGTTGATTTGTTTGAGAATTAGAGGATTTCATTCTATGTCCTGATCCATTAGCCGATGAACCTATTCTTGTAGCAGTACCAGGCTGTTTCCATTATTGTAAATATATAGTAAATTGGACACCTGGAAAAGCGATAGCTCCTGCTGGGTACCTTTGCAAAAGTTTTCTTTTGGCTATTCATGATTTTTTTCTGGTTTCATATGAATCCTTTATTGTAATTTCCAGGTCTGAGAAGAATGATGCTAACTTAATGGTTATTGGAGTGAATCTGTAGACTGCCTAATAGGCTAATTTTAAATTGAAAGCTGTAAGCAAAGTCAGGGAAAGAAGCATGTCAGATTGTCATTGAAGACATCAGCCTCAGAATTTTGACATCATAATGGGAGGGACCTTGACTACTGAGCAATCCTTAGGTTTCACGGATTTGTGTACAGTGCTCTGCCTAATGAGCTAGACATGGTGGATTTTCAATCCCGAGAAGTGAAGGAAACAAGGTGTTCACACCAACCCACAAACTTCTCCAGGGGTAAGTGGCCATTCAGTGATCCACTGGACAATGTACTCTTTATTTTTTTTTATAACGAGGATTTATTATGAGGACAGTAAAGCTCGAGCAGTGGGAGTTCCCTGAGGGGGTTTCACACGAGGTAGTCTTTTATTCCAGTAGTCTCAGAGACTTGTTGGAGTTTGGGTATAGCACAACCTAATAATATTTCATCCCTCTCTTTTGTTTACACACTTCTGGATGCTTTTTATATTATTTGACAGACTTTGAGATGTGTTTCTCTCAGGATTTCAACATTGTTCAGGTAAGAGCAAAGTCCATCTTGGAGAGTTTTTTAATTATCTAAATGTTGGTATTAATTTGGAGCCCAAATACTTCTTTGAAAATGTCCAAGTTATTTTGGTTAATAAATATTGGGTCCCAATTGTCTTATTTTTTTGTGCCTGCTTTTAAATTCTTGGTGTTCAAATGTATCAGATTAATCTGAGACATTTTTGCAGAGTACACAATCATGTCTTAGGTAGAGAAAATCCTAGGGGATTCAACGAAAATTCACTTTGAAAAATATAAATTGCTTTAAAACATACAGGGAATGTGATTCCATATTTCCTTCACATATATGGTGGAAACTTTTTCTGTAAGGATTGCCATATCTGTAACATTAAATCAAAGTTAACTAGCAGAAAATAAAGAGTGTACCAAGCACATGTACACACGTTTTTAGAAAAGAAGAAGATGTATTTAATTATTACACTGTTTTTTTTTTCTAGAATTATGAAGATTTATGCTGAATTCTGTCGTCTGAATTGCACATAGGGACAAAGATCCTTGGAGTTTAGTTCTCTAAAGATGATATACATCTGGGATCTCAACAATTTCAATTTTTGCAAAATAAAACAGCCAACATTTATGTGAGAAACATACTGGTTGTCAAAGTTGAAGATAAATATACCATGTATGCTAACGTATTAATAGAAAAGTAAGTTGTACTTAGAATATTATATCTTTTTAAGGAATCAATCCCGTGCATATTGAACATTTTGTTACCCAACCCTGAATTGTTACCATCTTTAAAGTAAAAAAAATTCAAAAGTAGAATGAAACCACTAAAGTCAGTTGCATGTTTGACAACTTTCATTTATTTATTTATTTTAATATATAAAAAATATGAGGTACAATTCAGAGTTAGATATACAAACTTTGCTTATGCTGGGTCCTAGTTGAGGAGGTATAGCCCTCTTTCCCCTCCATTAACAATATCCCCCCACTGGCCATCTCACCCCTCCCTCTAAACAGTTTTCCACTGCTGCTAATCCCTTTCTTATAGCACTATAATTGATCAAGTTCAGTTCATGAGGGAGAACATATGGATCTCTGTTCTTTGTTTCCGTGATAAATCACTGAGATTGTCCTACCACATATCCACAAACATTCTGCAAAATCTTTATATCGGTCCTTTTTTGTGGCTGCATAATATGCCATTGTGTTTATATACCATATTTATTTTATCCTTTACAGTTGGGATGGGCATCATGGTTGGTACTGTCTTGTATGCATTTGTGATTAGAGCTGCAGAAAACATACCTGTGCAGGAATCTCTTTGGAAACATGATTTGAGTTCCTCCAACAATATTCTTTATCCGGTAAGTACAGAGTCACATGATAGGTCACCTTCTTGTCCCTGGTGAAACCGCCACATCGTTTTCCAAAGATGTTGCTCTAGTTTTCAGTCCACCTGCAGTGTGGAAGCATTTTTTTTTTCAAAACGTTAGCAGCACCTGTTATTTTTTTTTATTAATGATGGCCATTTTCACTGGGGTTATGTTGTACTTCAAGGTTGTTTTCATTTGCATGTCTTTCCTGATGAGTGAGCCTGAACCCACTTTCATGTGTCTGATGGTTGCCTGTATCTCCTCTTATGAGAAGAGGCCGATCATGTATTTTGCCCACTTTTTAAAGGGACTGTTTGTCTTTTTTTTCTGCGTGTTGGAGTTTCTTGTAGATCATAGATGTTATGCCTTTGTCAGATACAAATTTGGAGAATAATTTGTCCCATTCTGTGGGCTGTCTTTCTACTCTATTGATATTTTCTTTTGTTTTGCAGAAGTTTATCAGTTTGATGAGATCCCACTTGTCTGACATTCTTCTTTGGCTATGGGCATTTAGGGATCTGAAGAGAAATTAGTTCCCGGTTCGAGTTTCTATAAAGGTGTCTCCTGTGTTTTCTCAGATTATTACAATTTGGTGTTTTACTTTTAGATCTTTGACCCATTTAGTGTTGAGGTGTATGGTGATAGTTAGGGGTCCTGTGTCAATCTAATTCATATGGTGAGGGTTTCCCCAGCACCATTTATTGAATATGTTCTTCATTCCCCAGTGGGTCTTGGAGGTTTTTTCAAAGTTGAGTTGTTTGAGAATTAGAGGATTTCATTCTCTGTCCTGATCCATTAGCCGATGGACCTATTCTTGTAGCAGTACCTGGCTGTTTTCATTATTGTAAATATATAGTAATTTTCACACCTGGACAAGCGATAGCTCCTGCTGTGTATCTTTGGAAAAGTTTTCTTTTGGCTATTCATGATTGTTTCTGGTTTCATATGAATCCTTTATTGTAATTTCCAGGTCTGAGAGGAATGATGTTAACTTAATGGTTATTGGAGTTGATCTGTAGACTTCCTAAAAGGCTAATTTTAAATTGAAAACTGTAAGCAAATCAGGGAAACAAGCATTTCAGATTGTCATTGATGACATCAGCCTCAGAATTTTGACATCATAATGGGAGGGACCTTGACTACTGAGCAATCCTTAGGTTTCATGAATTTGTGTACAGTGCTCTGCCAAATGCGCTAGACATG
>NW_007229120.1:0-5967 GCF_000164805.1 Carlito syrichta | reverse complement strand
CATTCCACTCCATTCCATTCCTTTCCTCTTCATTGAATACCATTCCTATCCCTTCCATTCGATTCCTCTCAATTCCATTCCATTTATTTCCAATCCATTACTCTCCATTCCATTCCATTCCTCTCGCTTTCACTCCATTCCATTCCATTCCAATCCTCTCCATTCCATTCCATTCCATTCCTCTCCATTGCATTCCTCTCCGTTCTATTCCATTCTTCTTCATTCCATTCCATTCCATTCCAGTCCTCTCCATTCCATTTCTCTCCATTAAAATCCCTTCCATTCCTTTCCATTCATCGCCATTCAATTGCATTCCTTTCCATTCCATTACATTCCACTCTACTCACTTCCATTCTACTTCATTCCATTCCATTCTATTCCATTCTATTCTATTCCATGTATTACATTCCACTCCATTCCATTGCCTTCCATTCCTTTCCTTTCAATTGCATACCATTCCATTCCACTCCATTCCATTCAAGTTCACTCCATCCTATTCCATTCCTCTCCATTCCTTTCCACTCCATTCCATTATGTTCCTTTCAATTTCATTCCATTATACTCCATTACATTACATTCCACACCATTCCATTCCATTAATCTCCATTCCATGCCATTTCTCTTCATTCCATCCCATTTCTTTCCATTCCATTCCTCTCCATTCCTCTATGTTCCATTCCATACCTTTCCTCTCCATTCCATTCCATTCCTCTCCAGTCCAATTCATTTCTCTCCATTCGATTCCTTTCCATTCCATTCCATTCCATCCGTTCCTCTCCGTTTCATTCTCTTCCATTCAATTCCATTTCATTTCTCACCATTCCACTCCTCTCCATTCCATTCCATTGCACTCCATTACATTTCATTCCATTCCCGTCAATTCCATTCATTTCCATTCCATTCCATTCCATTCCACACAATTCCTTTCCATTCCATTCCTCTCCATTCCATTCCATTTCATGCATTCTATACCATTCCTCCCCATTCGACTTCTCTCCATACCATTCCATTCCATTCGTCTCCATTCTATTCCATTTCATTCGATTCCATTCCATTCCTCTCAATTCCATTTCATTCCATTCCGTTCCATTCGAATCCAATGCATTCCTCTCCATTATTTTCCTTTCCATTCCATTCCATTCTATTCTATTCCATCTATTATATTCCTCTCCATTCCATTGCCTTCCATTCCTCTCCTTTCAATGCCATACCATTTCATTCCACTTCATTCCATTCAAGTCCACTCCATCCCAATCCATTCCTCTCCATTCCATTCCATTCCATTCCACTCCTTCCCCTCAATTCCATTACGTTCCATTCAATTCCTTTCCATTCCATTCCACACTATTCCATTCCATTCCTCTCCATTCCATGCCATTCCTCTTTATTCCATTCCATTCCTTTCCATTCCATTCCTCTCCATTCCTCTATGTTCCATTCCATTCCTTTCCTCTCCATTCCATTTCATTCCTCTCCAGTCAAATCCATTTCTCTCTATTCGATTCATTTCCATTCCATTCGATTCCATCCATTCATCTCCATTTCATTCTTCTCCTTTCAATTCCATTCCATATCTCTCCATTCCATTCCTCTCCATTCCATTACATTCCACTCCATTCCATTTCATTCCATTCCAGTCCATTCCATTCCTTTCCATTCCATTCCATTCCACACCATTCCATTGCATTCCTCTCCATTCCAACCCATTCCATTTCATTTCATTTCTTTGCATTCTATACCATTCCTCCCCTTTCGACTTCTCTCCGTACCATTCCATTTCATTCGTCTCCATTCCATTCCACTCCGTACCATTTCATTCCATTCCATTGCATTCCTCTCCATTCCATTTCATCCCATTCCATTCATTCCAATCCAATGCATTCCTCTCCATTCCTTTCCATTCCATTCTGTTCCATTCCAACCTATTCCATTCAATTTCATTCCACTCAATTCCATTCCTCTCCATTCCTTTCCATTCCATTCCTCTCCATTCCTTTCCATTCCATTCCTCTCCATTCCATTCCTTTCAATACCATTCCATTACATTTCATTCCATTCCATATCATTCCTCTCCGTTCCATTTCTCTCCATCTCATTCCTTTCCTTTCCTCTCTATTACATGCCATTCCATTCCATTCCTTCAATTTCATTCCATTCCTCTCCATTCCATTCCAAGCCATTCCTCTCCATACCATTCCATTCAATTCCATTCCATTCCATTCCATTCCATTCCAATCCTCTCTATTGCATTCCATACCATTCCATTCCATGACTCTCCAGTCTTCTCCTCTGTAATCCTTTTCATTCAATTCCTTTCCTTTCCTTTCAAAATCCTCTCCTTTTCATTTCCTTGCTCTCCATTCCTTTCCATTTCTTTCCTCTCTATATCACTCCATTCCATTCCCTTCCATTCCTCTCTGTTCTATTCCATTCCTCTCCATAATATTCCATTCCATTCCATTCAACTCGATTACATTTCATTCCATTCCTTTACATTCTATTCCATTAGTCTCGATTCCATTCCATTCCTCTCCATTCCATTCCATTCATTTCCATTCCATTCCATTCCATTCAGTTCCATTCCATTCTTATCCATTCCATTCCACTCCATTACCCTCCATTCCATTCCTCTCCATTCCATTCCATTCCTTTCCACGCCATTCCATTCCTCTCAATTCCTCTCCATTCCTCTGCATTCCATTCCATTACAATCCATTCCATTCCTTTCCTTTCCATTCCATTCCTCTCCATTCTATTCAATTCCATTCCATTCTAATCCTCTCCTTTCCATTCCATTCCTTTCCTCTCCTTTCCATTTCATTTCTTTCCTTTCCTCTCCAATTGATTCCACACCACTTGATGCTTTCCATTCCATTCCTCTCCATTCCATTCCGCATCATTTCATTCCATTCCATTCCCTTCCACTCTATTCCATTCCATTCCATTTCATTCCATTCCTCTCCAATCCATTCCACTCCTCTTGTTCCATTCCATTCCCTTCTTCTCCTTTCCTTTCCAATCCATTCCATTCCTCTTCATTCCATTCCTTTTCATTCCGTTTTATTCCAATCCTCTCCATTACAATCCACTCCTCTTGATTTCATTCCTTTCCATTCCTCTCCATGTCAATCCATTCCATTTTTTCCATTCCATTCCTCTCCATTCCATTCCATCCATTCCTCATCATTCCATTCCTTTCAATTCCGTTCCTCTCCATTCCATTCCATTTCTCTCCATTTCATTCCATTGCTCCCCATTCCATTCCTTTACTCTCAATTCCATTCCATTCCATTTCTTTCCATTCCATTCTATTCATTTCCATTCAATTCCATTCATTTCCATTCCGTACCTCTCCATTCCATTCCACTCCATTCCACTCCATTCCATTCCTCTCCATTCCATTCCATTCCACTCCATTCAATTACCATCCATTCCTCTCCATTCAATACCTCTCCATTACCTTCTTCTCCATTCCATACCATTTCATTCTATACCATTCCATTTTACTCCATTCCATTTCATCCCATTCCATTCCATTCCAATCAAATTCTCTCCATTCCATTTCATTCCATTCCAATCCATTCCATTCAATTCCACTTCTTTCCATTCCATTCACCTCCATTCCATTCCCTTTATGTCCATTCCATTCTATTCCTCTCCATTCATTCCTCTCCATTCTATTCCATTCCTCTCCATTCCATTTCTCTCCATTCCATTCCTTTCCATTCCATTCCACTCCATTCCATTCTATTCCTCTCCATTGAATTCCATTCCTATCCCTTCCATTCCATTCTTCTCAATTTCATTCCATTTAATTCCAATCCATTACTCTCCATTTCATTCCATTCCTCTCCATTTCACACCATTCCATTCCGTTCCATTTGAATCCTCTCCATTCCATTCCATTCCTCTCCATTACATTCCTCTCCATTACAATTCATTCCATTCCGTTCCATTCCTAGCCTTTCATTGCATTCCATTCCATTCCATTCCACTCTTCTCCTTTCCATTCTATTTCATTCCATCCCATTCCTCTCCATTCCATTCCTCTCCATTCCATTCCACTCCATTTCATTGCCTTCTCTTCCTCTCCTTTCAATTCCATACCATTCCATTCCACTCCCTTCCATTCAAGTCCATGCCATTCCAATCCATTTCTCTCCACTACATTCCTTTCCACTCCATTCAATTCCATTTCAATCCATTTCTCTCCATTCTTTTCCTCTCCATTGCATTCCATTCCTTTTTATTTCATTACATTCCATTCCTCTACCTTCCATTCCTCTCCATTACTTTTCTTTTCATTCCAAACCATTCCATTAATCTCCATTCCATTCCATTTCATTCCACTTCTCTCCTCTACATTCCATTTCATTTCTCTCCATCCCATGCCATTCCATTCCATTCCATTTCTCTCCATTCCTCTCCATTCCATTCCTCTCCTTTCCTGTCTGTTCCATTACATTCCATTCCTCTACAATTCCATTCCATTCTATTCCTCTCCTTTCTATTCCATTTCACATAATTCGATTCCATTCCAATCCATTGTTTCGATTCCTCTCCATTCCATTCCATTCCTCTAATTCCATTCCACGACATTACTTTCTACTCCTTTCCATTCCATTCCACTCCATTCCATTCCAATTCTTTCCATTTCATTTGTCTTCATTCCATTCTTTTTCTATCCATTCCATTCCTCGCCATTCCATTCCTCTCCATTCCATTCCATTCCATTCCAATTCATTCAATGCTTTTCCATTCAATTCCTTTCCTATCCCTTCCCTTCCATTCCTCTCAATTCCATTCCATTCTATTCCAATCCATTACTTTTAATTCCATTCCATTCATCTCCATTACTTTCCATTCCATTCCAATCCTCTCCATTCCATTCCATTCCTCTCCATTGCATTCCTCTCTATTACAATCCATTCCATTCCATTCCTTTCCTCTCCATTGCATTCCTCTCTATTACAATCCATTCCATTCCATTCCTCAACAATCCATTGCATTCCATTCCATTACATTACAGTCCACTCTACTCATTTCCATTCTACTTTATTCCATTCCATTCTATTCCTCTCCATTCTATTCCATTCCAATCTATTCTATTCCATCTATTCCATTCCTCTCCATTCCATTGCCTTCCATTCCTCTCCTTTCAATTCCATACCCTTCGATTCCACTCCATTCCATTCTAGTCCACTCTTTCCCAATCCATTCCTCTACATTCCATTCCATTCCACTCCATTCCATTACGTTCCATTCTATTCCATTCCACTACACTCCATTCCATTCCATTCCATTTGACACCATTCCATTCCATTCCTCTCCATTTCATTCGTCTCTATTCCTTTATGTTCCATTCCATTCATTTTCCCTCCATTCCATTCCTTTCCTCTCCAGTCCATTCCATTCCTCTCCATTTCATTCCATTCTATTCCATTCCATTCCAATCCTTTCCGTTCCATTCTATTCCTCTCCATTCCATTCCTCTTAATTCCTTTTTAATCCATTCCTCTCCATTCCATTTCCATTCCTCTCCATTCCATTCCGTTCCATTCCATTCCACTCCATTCCATTCCACTCCATTTCATTCCATTCCACTCCATTCCATTCCATTCCGTTTCAATCCATTCCATTCCATTCCATTCCATTCCACTCCATTCCATTCCATTCCTCTCATTTCCATTTCTCTCCATCCCATTTCATTCCATTCCATTCCCCTATATTCCAACCATCTCCATTCCAATCCATTCCAATTCATTCCATTCCATGCCATGCTATTCCATACACCTTCATTCCATTCCTCTTGATTCAATTCCATTTCATTCCTCTACATTCCATTCTATTCAATTCCATTCCATTCCATCCCTCTCCATTCCATTCCATCCCATTCCATTCCTCTCCATTCCATTCCTTTCCTCTCCATTCCATTCCATTCCTTTCTATACCATTCCATTCCATTCT
>NW_007229119.1:0-305 GCF_000164805.1 Carlito syrichta | reverse complement strand
GCCCAGAAAGCACTCAGTAGAGTGTGTGGCATATAACTGATATCCGCTGATTGAAATTAATATTATTGCTATGAGTCAACCCTCCACAGGGGCAACTCTTCACCGAGCTCAGAGCTCAGTTCCTCTGCTCTGGCCTTGCCCAGTTCTGCCCATCTACCCTCCCCCCAGCTTTGCCCACGCACATCCTGCTTGCATCTGCTGGGGAGCTCTGGTCTCCCCCATCCCTGACATGGCACCTTGGTCAGTCCAGTACCGATCGTCCCACGTCAGGACTGATGAATGCTTGAATCTGGGGTTTGGGATTC
>NW_007229118.1:0-670 GCF_000164805.1 Carlito syrichta | reverse complement strand
TGTAGAGATGAGGTCTCGCCAAGTTGCCCAAGCGGGTTTCAAACCCGCAGGCTCAGACAATCCACTCACCTCAGCCTCCCAAAGGCGCGGGATTACAGTCTGAGCCACCGAGCCCGGCAAGATTCACATTTTTTAAATATTGTCTTGTCAGAAATTTCTTTGTATTCATATATCCATGGTGGTTCTTAAGGTATCATTTAACACAAATGTCCCAGTTTTTGGCGCTAATATTCCCAGACCTCAAGCACATGAGATTAAACTCCTGTGTGTGTGTGTGGGGGGGGGGGGTTTAAAAACTTATAAATTTTTTTATTTTAAAGACGTGGGGTGCAATTCAGAGTTAAATATACAAAAGTTCATTATTGAAACGTAATTGTACACCTAACTTTTAACTGTACCCCACAAAACCATAATAAAAAATACTGATTAATGGAAAAAAAAAAAAAAAAAAAAGTTCATTATGCAGGTACCCTAGTTGATAAGGTGTGCCCGCCTCCTTTGGCAGTTTTCCTCAACTGTCAATCACACTTTCCCTTCCCTAGAAGTTACCCACTACTGCCAATCTCTTTCTTATAGTATTAGGATAATTGTTCAAGTTCTGCTTATGAGTGAGAACATATGGTACTCTGTTCTTTGTTTCTGTGATAGATCACTGAGTATAATAGACCCT
>NW_007229117.1:0-676 GCF_000164805.1 Carlito syrichta | reverse complement strand
TCCCCCACTCCTTCCCTCCCCTGGCAATGACCCGCTACTGCCAATCCCTTTCATGTAGTATTATGATAAATGCTCAGGGTCCACTTATGAGTGAGAACATGTGGTATTCAATTCTTTGTTTTTGTGATAGATCACTGAGTATGAGGGACTCTAAATCTGTCCAAATTGCTGTGAAGTCCATAATTTAAGACACTTTAAATTTAACACATTTTAAACAGTGCACTTATTGACAAAATATAGTGTACAATATCATTTCCTGAAGAGAAGTCCCTTTAATTTACTTCTATTTGTTTCTGATCTCCTTTTTCGGAACCAGAATAAGAACTTTTTTAAAAAAAAAGTATGACCCAAACCTGGCCTTGATGAACTTAAACAGAACTTCAGACTCAAAATCCAGGCTTCTTTTGGGATTGCAGACATAAGGTAAAACAGGTTGCAGGCACTCGTTCACTGTGAAAAGCAAATGTCAGAGGAGAAGCTCTGATATTTGGTCGTGGGCTCCCACTTCCACAAAGGCATTTCCTAAATCTGCCTTTGATGAGCTTCCCCAGCTATCAACCCTGTCAGTTCCCTCCGGAGCCGTACAGAGTGTGCCTCATGGAAATGTCATCTGCCAGGACTGCAATTACTGGCACTCCAGCAATCACGGGCACAATGCAGAATGGGTCGAATTCAG
>NW_007229116.1:0-1654 GCF_000164805.1 Carlito syrichta | reverse complement strand
TTTTTTGGCCTTTTTTTTTTTTCTTCTTTGAGTTGGAGTCTCACTTTGTCGCCCAGGCTGCAGGGCAGGGGCACACTCAGAGCCACCCCACGGTCAACTGGCTGGGCTCAGGCAATCTTTCCACCTCAGTCTTCCAAGTAGTGGAAACTACATGAGCATGCTACCACGCCCAGCTAATTTTATTTATTTATTCACTGCAGAGATGACATATCACCAAGTTGTCTGGGCTGATCTTGAACCCATGGGCTCAGGCAATTCTCTCACCTCCACATCCCAAAGTGCTGGGATTGCAGGCTTGAGTCACCACACCCAACTTTTCTTTTCTTTTGTTTATTTTAAAGATGTGGGATACAATTCCAGGTTAGGGATACAAATGGTCATTGTGTTGGTAAATTTTGGGCTTCACTTTGGTTTCACTCTTTCTCTTGAATATATTGTCACCAGATATAGAATTCCATGTTGGCAGTTATCTTATTTCATTGCCTGTCTCCATCATCTCTATTTTCTCTTTCTGGAAATCTGATTTGATATATGTTAGAACTTCTCACTACATCCTCAGTGTGACAATTATTCTTTAGTATTTTCCATCCCTTTGTTTCTCTATGCTGCATTTTGAATAATTTACTTTAACTTGCTTTCTTGTTTGCCAATTGTCTCTTCAGCTGTATCTAATCTAATGTCAAATGTATCCACTGAATTTTTATATCTCATTTATTGTGATTTTAACTTCCAGATCTAATATGCTTCGTTTTAGAATCTGCTAGTTAATTTTTTTATAGTTCTTTTACATTTATTTTTAAGTTTGTCTTTTATTTCTAAGAAGCAGTAAACATAGTTGTTTTATAGTCTGGGACTAATCATTTAAATATCCAAAGACTTTGTGGATCTATTTCTGTTTGTTGATGATCTATTTATTTCATGGTGTTTTGTTTTCTTATGTATTTTTTATTGTGGGATGCATATTTTGAGTAGAAAATTATTTATGAGAATGCTTAGAATAAAGGTACATCCCAAAGTAGTCTTTTGCTGATCTTTATCTGTCAGTTTCCTAGGAGCATCTATAGGTTGAATCCAGTTTAGATTACGTCACATACACTAGAAATTCAAGTGAGGATGTTCCCCCACACCCCAACCCTTGTCTTTCTGCTCAGTAACTTTTGTAAGCATATTGTGGGTTTAATTCTGAAAGTCTTCCTCTTTGAAATTTCAACTTTATGGAGGGAGAGTCTATCAGAGTTCCCATTTGGGGAAGCCTCTGGGTTATGTCTTCTATCCCCTTTACTCATCAATTTGCTAAGTTGGTAAACATCTTTAAGGCTATAATGGCTTTAGTTTTATCCTTCTCTCTCTGGGTTCTCACCTTTACTAGATTTTGTCGTGATATTTCTCTACTCTTTTATCAAGTGTCTAGTGCTTTTAAGATGTTATTTAAGCCATTTCTGAGTCATACATGTGCCATAGATTTTACAAGTATAAAATTTAGGCTTTTGTATCTTTGACTTCATCCAGTGTTAGCACTCCAGATAAGAGTGAGATAGGCCCCTATGCATTCAATTGTGATTATTTTGATCTGTAATATATACCTGTACTGCCACTGCCTCTCTCTCTCTCTCTCTCTCTCTCTCTCTCTCTCTCTCTCACACACACACACACA
>NW_007229115.1:0-739 GCF_000164805.1 Carlito syrichta | reverse complement strand
TGTAGAATGATTTGAGTTTCTCCAGGTATATTACCAGAAGAGGGATTGCTGGGTCATATGGAAGGTCAATTTCTAGATCTTTTAGAAATTGCCAAACTGTTTTCCATAGAGGTTGAATTAGTTTGCACTTCCACCAACAGTGTAGAAGTGTTCCCTTTTTTTCGCATCCTTGCCAGGATCTGTTGTCTTTTGTTTTATTAGTGATGGCCATTCCTCCCGAAGTTAGCTGTAATCTTAATGTGGTTTTGATTTGCATTTCTCTGATAATTAGTAGGTTGAACACTTTGTTAATGTGTCTGTTGGCTGCTTGTATGTCTTCTTTTGAGAAGTATCTATTCATGCCTTTTGCCCACTTTTTAATGGGGTTGTTTTTTTTTTTTCCTTGTAGATCCTGGTTGTTAGGTCTTTGTCAGATATACAGTGGGCAAATATTTCCTCCCATTCTGTGGGGTGTCTTCCCGCTCCCTCAATGGTTTCTTTTGCCTTGCAGAAGCTTTTCAGTTTGATGAGGTCCCACTTATCTATCTTATCCCAGGTGACCTGGGCACCTGGGATTTTGATCAGGAGTTGGTTGCCTATTCCAATTTCTGTAAGAGTATCTCCTGTGTTTTCTTAGAGTCTTATAGTTTGAGGTTTTATGTTTAGGTCTTTGATTCATTTGAAGTTGATTTTTGTATATGGTGATAGGTGGGGACCATCTGCATGTGGTCAACCAGTTTTCCCAGTATCATTTACAAAG
>NW_007229114.1:0-8410 GCF_000164805.1 Carlito syrichta | reverse complement strand
TTACAGATTTATGCTACTCCACACTAAAACTATCTCTCATTTTGTGGACTTTACAGGTAGGTCAACATTTTTAAAGAGCATAAGAGTGCCACCTACAGGTGGAAAGGAAGAATACGGCTTTAGGTTTTTCAGAGCAAAGCTTTGAAGAAAGGAGGCACTTCTTTGGGACAGTACTTCTTAACACAACAAAGAAGACATAAAAGGGATAGTGTCTTCATTCCCAGCGCCTTTAGTGCACTGGGCTTCTACTGTATTTTTTCAGTAGCATATGGTGCTATGGTGGCATAAAAAATGATAGAACGCCAAACAGTATGAATTCGTAACTAGAAGGGCATGAAAATGTTTCTTAGCAGCTGAGGACATAATCTCTCTTTTTCTGCTGGTATTTCCTCCTCACTGCTAACAAGTATCTGAACAGGCAGTGAAAACTCCATAATGATGTTGGGACAACTGGATAACAATCTAGAAAAATTTCATTTGGAGTCTTAACTCATATTAGTTTTCATTTTTTTTCTTGTACCAAAGTGTTTGATTTTAAGCGGCTTTTCTTTTTCCCTATGTCCAAATTACAGAGATTTTTGTGGATGCTACCCAAAAAGGGGACACCTGTGGAGAAGGTGCAGATGGGCCAGGGTCAGTTTCTCAGTTTCATGGCTCCAGGGCTCTCTCCTGTTATTAATGAAGGAGTGAAAATACAGCCTTTCTGAGTAGCCCTTCTTTGCTCATCAAAGTCAAGTCTGGGTGGACACATTTTCTACCTCTCATAGTCAATGTGCCTTGTCCTCAAGATTACACTTTTTTTCTTTTTTTTTGAGTTGTTCTGTCGCCCAGTCGCTCTGTCGCCCAGACTGGAGTGCAGTGGCCGCTCCCGGCCACCGCAGCCTCGACCTGCTGGGCTTCAGCGATCCTTCCGCCTCAGCCTTCCAAGGAGCTGGAACTACAGGTGCATGCTACCACGCCCAGCTAATTTTCTTATTTATTGTAGAGATGAGGTCTCACCAAGTTCCCCAGGTGGGTCTTGAACCCGCAGGCTCAGGCAATCCACTCACCTCAGCCTCCCAAAGGCGCGGGATTACAGACTGAGCCACCGAGCCCTACTAAGATTACACTTATTTTCAACCATTTTATTTCCCTGGATTCTACTGGGTCTCCTGAACACCCAAGCATAATACAACGGGGCTTGTTTTCCTAATCTTAATCTTCCCTCTTCCTTCCCCTAAGTGATCCTTTCCTGCTCTATTTTACTTGTTTCCAGCATCACACCCCCCTTTTTGGAGTGGAGACGCATTCCATTGCCCAGCTGGAAGTGCAGTGGCACGCACACTCACAGGCACCCTTTAGTGGGAACACAGAGGCCGTGACACCAAGGCTATTTTAGGAAGTAGCAGATTCATTAGCACCAGCGACTTAGCGGGCTAAAGCTCCCAGGCTGAGCACCCCGGGGAGGGAAGAGAGGGGTCTTATACCTTAGTTTCAGTAAGGGAGGGAGTTGGGTTGAGCGATTACACATTTTTTATTTTCTTTTTTTGAGTTGGAGTCTCGCTCTGTTGCCCAGACTGGAGTGCAATGGCCGCTCCCGGCCACCGCAGCCTCAACCTGCTGACTTCCAGCAATCCTTCAGCCTCAGCCTTCCAAGTAGCTGGAACTACAGGCACGCGCTACCACGCCCGGCTAATTTTTTGATTTATTGTAGAGATGAGGTCTCGCCCAGGTGCCCAGGCGGGTCTTGAACCCGCAGGCTCAGGCAATCCACTCACCTCAGCCTCCAAAGGCGTGGGCAGGATTACAGGCTGAGCAACCGAGCCCAGCTTGATTATACATTTTCTTTGGAATTCACAAGGTTGTACTCAGCAAAATCAGGTTTTTCTTTTTTTTTTTTTTTGAGTTGGAGTCTCACTGTCACCCAGACTGGAGTGCAGTGGCCGCTCCCAGCCACTGCAGCCTCGACCTGCTGGGCTCCGATAATCCTTCTACCTCAGCCTTCTGAGTAGCTGGAACTACAGGCGCACGCTACCACGCCCGGCTAATTTTTTTGATTTATTGTAGAGATGAGGTCTCACCTGCCCAGGCAGGTCTCAAACCCATGGGCTCAGGCAATCCACTCACCTCAGCCTCCCAAAGGCGTGGGATTACAGGCTGAGCCACAGAGCCCGGCTAAAATCAGGTTTTTCAAAGAACAAATGGTCTCATCTCCAGGATATGCATAACAAACAGGGGCTGTGAACCTATAACTTCACAAAGAGAGGATCTGGGTTGAGGTTGTAAATTGCTTACTATTTAGCATTTCCAGGAAAGCCCTTTTGGGCTATTTGGTTTTCTCAAGCAAAACCTGTCTAGCAGGTTTTTGGACCTTGCAGATTGATCTTTTTATTTTATTTATTTTTATTTTTTTTGAGTTGGAGTCTCACTCTGTCACCCAGACTGGAGTGCAGTGGCCGCTCCCGGCCACCGCAGCCTTGACCAGCTGGGCTCCAGCAATCCTTCCGCCTCTGCTTTCCAAGTAGCTGGAACTACAGGTGCGCGCTACCATGCCCGGCTAATTTTTTATTTATTTATTTATTGTAGAGACGAGGTCTCGCCAAGTTGCCCAGGCGGGTCTCGAATCCACGGGCTCAGGCAATCCACTCATCTCAGCCTCCCAAAGGCGTGGGATTACAGGCTGAGCCACCCTGTAGCCCGGCCAGATTGATCTTTAAAAGGAATACTTTTAACTGTTATCAGCCCCTCTCTGTCACAACCCTGGCTTCGACCTGCTGGGCTCTGGCAATCCTTCCGCCTCAGCCTTCCAAGTAGCCAGAACTACAGGCATGCACTACCATGCCCAGCTAATTTTTTTATTTATTGTAGAGATGAGGTCTCGCCAACTTGCCCGGGCTGGTCTCGAACCCACAGGCTCTGGCAATCCACTCACCTTGGCCCCCCAAAGTGCTGGGATTATAGGCTGAGCCACCGAGCCTGGCCTCCCCCTTTTGAGTCGAGGTCTCACTCCATTACCCAGGCGGGAACGCAGTGACAGGATCACTGCTCACTGTCGCATCCAACTCCGGGGCTTTAGTGATCCTTCCACCACCACTTCCTGAGTGGTTGGGACTGTGGGTGTGTGCCACCACCCCGGCTAACTTTGTGTGTGTGTGTGTGTGTGTGTGTGTGTGTGTGTGTGTGTGTGTGTTAGAGATAATTCTTGCTATGTTGCCCAGGTTGGTTTCAAGTTCCTGGGCTCGAGTGATCCTCCCGCCTTGGCCTCCCAGAGTGATGGGTTTACAGGCATGAGCCACCACTCCTGGCCCCACTATTCTTCAGAGTTTAAATCACCATGGCATATTCAATTTTCTTGCATGTACACACACACACACACACACACACACACACACACACACACACACACACACACAGATGGGTTTTTGTTTGCTTGTTTCTGGTGGTGGTTGGTTGTACATTCACCAGGATATGAAGCCCATGAGTTCGTTCTCAAACATTCTTATCCAGATTTTCATCAGACCGAGTCCTCTCCTTCTGAATGTCTGTGTTCACATTCGGGAGCTGGAGCTCACAATGGCCTGTCAGTAACCCCTTCCCTCTTGCTGCCTCCCACCCTCTTTCCTGCTGATCCTGCATCTCTCTTGCTCCTGGGCGGGAAGGCACATCTGCCTGTATTCTGGGATTTATAGAAATTCCACTGTCAGAATTTTTTTTTTTTTTTTTTTTGAGTCGGAGTCTCACTCTGTCACCCAGACTGGAGTGCAGTGGCTGCTCCCGGCCACCGCAGCCTCGACCTGCTGGGCTCCGGCGATCCTTCCGCTCAGTCTTCCAAGTAGCTGGAACTACAGGCGTGTGCTACCACGCCTGGCTAATTTTTAATTTTTATTGTAGAGATGAGGTCTCACCAAGTTGCCCAGGCGGGTCTCGAACCCGCAGGCTCAGGCAATCCACTCACCTCAGCCTCCCAAAGTGTGGGATTACAGGCTGAGCCACCAAGCCTGGCTCAGAATTTCTTAGATTTTTTTTTTCCGAGTTGGAGTCTCACTCTGTCACCCAGGCTGAAGTGCAGTGGCATGCTCACGACCACTGCAACCTTGACCTGCTGGGCTCAGGCCATCCTTCCACCTCAGCCCCGAGTAGCTGGGACTATAGGTGTGTGCCACCATGCCTGGCTAATTTTTTGATTTATTGTAGATACAAGGTCTTACCAAGTTGCCCCGACTGGCCATTAAAGATTATTATTATTGTTTTTTTGAGTTGGAGTCTCACTCTGTCACACTGACTGGAGTGCAGTGGCTGCTCCCGGTCACCGCAGCCTCGACCCGCTGGGCTCCGGCGATCCTTCTGCCTCAGCCTTCCAAGTAACCGGAATTACAGGCATGCGCTACCACGCCCAGCTGATTTTTTTGATTTATTGTCGAGATGAGGTCTCGCTGCCCCGGCAGGTCTTGAACCTGCGGGCTCAGGCAATCCACTCACCTCAGCCTCCCAAAGGCGCAGGATTACAGGCTGAGCCACCGAGCCTGGTTAAAGATTATTTTTGAAGAGCTAGTTAACCCCTTGCCTAAGAGCTTGCTTGCTTTTTGGGAAGACAGACTTCTCTTGGGTGAGATAATTTAGACGTAAGATGCCCGCAAACCTCTTTGTAGTCTACAATATTAATAAGGCAGGTCTGTCTCACGAAGCACTGCTGTCTTGTGGGAAATATGTAATTGCTTATAAACAGAGTTTCTTGGAAAATCCACTTACTTACATGGGTAAATTACGCCCGTATTCTGGGATTTGTAGAAATTCCACTGTCAGAATTTCTTAATGATTCTTTTTTCTTTTTTTTGAGTTGGAGTCTCACTCTGTTGCCCAGGCTGAAGTGCAGTGGCATGCTCATGGCCACCGCAACCTTGACCTGCTGGGCTCAGGCCATTCTTCCACCTAGTTTATTCCACTCAAGTTTATTCTAGGGACTACCTTCAGTTTGCAAGAACAGAACAGTTCCTGGAATAATTAATACTTTAAGATATTTCTTGCTATTAAAATAATTTGAAAAATAGCCAATAAGTCATATGAGAGTATAAAGTTTTTTACAATGTGGAAATAAAGCAGACATGAAATTTCTATTAGAGTGAGATTTCTAATTTAAAGGAAAATATTTATTGCACACATTTATTAAATATCTTGATATATGCAAGTACCTACTTCACAAAAAAATCCCATGATGAAATGAGCTGAGCATCCATGTCAATTAATATTCATAGCATTCATACTCTGTAATATTTTAACAAAAATGAAGTTTTAATATTATACAGAGGGATAATAAAAGTATGAGTATCTACCTAAGTAAAATGATACAGTTTATTTTTTATTTTTTTTGAGTCAGAGTCTCACTCTGTCACCCAGGCTGGAGTGCAGTGGCATGCTCACAGCCACCGCAGCCTCGACCTGCTGGGCTCAGGCGATCTTTCTACCTCAGTCTTCTAAGTAGCTGGAACTACAGGCATGTGCTACCATGCCTGGCTTATTTTTAAAAAAATTATTGTAAAGATGAGGTCTCACCAAGTTGCCCAAGCTGGTCTCAAACCCCTGAGCTCAGGCAATGCTCTTGTTGCGGCCTCCCAAAGTGCTGGGATTACAAATTTGAGCCACTGGCCCAACCTCACTTTATTTGTACAAAACAGTTCAACATGCAACATTGTTATCACTCCAACTGTGAAGACAGTATATGTAACTAGGATGATTACCTGTACAAAGTTTTTATGTGATCACATTTAAGATAATCACCAAATATAAAAAATTGTTATTTAGCATAATTTAAAATGATATTTCTTTACCATTCCCAGGCATGAGTATAGTCAACTTCTAGTGCATTTAAACTGGTCCTATAAATAAACCAGGCATTCTCTTTTCTTCTTTTGTTACCTTACAGAAAAAGTTTCATATCACAATTTGTGCTTAGAGATAAAGACTTTGGAGCCAAATTCCAACACTACCACCTACTAGCTGTGAGACAGTGGGCGTGTTTCTTAATCATATTAAGTCTATTTCTTCATCTATAAAATGGAAATAATAGAAGTTGCTAAGATTGAAATCATGTATGTGTTGTGGGTTGAATTGTGTCCCTCAAAGTTCGTATGTTGAAGCCCTAACTCCCAGTACCCTAGAATGTTACTGTTTTTGGACATAAGACCTTTAAAGAGGCAATTAAAATGAGGTTTTTGGGGTGGGTCCTAATCCAATCTGACTGGTGTCCTCTTAAGAGGAAATCAGGACATAAAAATAGACACCAAGGATGTGAGCACACAGGAAAGACCATGTGAGCCATCTACAAGCCAAGGAGTGAGGCCTCAGGAGAAACCAATCCTTCCAATACCTTGATCTCATACTTGATCTTCCAGAACGGTGTGAAAATAAATTCCTGTTTATCAAGCCACCTACTCTGTGATACTTTATTAAGGCAGTCTTAGCAAATTCATACAACACGTAAAGGATTTAGAGCAGTTCCTGGAACATGGTAGGTAATCAGTAACTTTGTTACTACTATTATTATTTTCCAGAATTCTTCTAACATTCAATTCCAAAAACTAACACTTATTTAATCCTTACCTAATTTACGTACAGCTAAGTAGCGAAAGAAGACTATTGGGAGAGGCAGGCCATACAGGCTCTGTGCATTCCTGAACATTCTTTCTGGGCATTGCCCTTTCTTTTTTCAGGCCACTTATCAGGGACGTGCTTGCAGGGACAAACCTTGAGGAGTGATGTACTATCTTCCTCCCGAGAAAAAACAGGCTTGCTTTTGCTTAGTGTAAAAGTGGTGACTCGTCCAAGTTCAGTGTTCCTCTCCTGTGACACAACCCATGATGTGTGCAGACCTTCATCCTTTATCACCGGCCCTCTGTGTCACCCTAGTGAAACTTGGGAAGCACAGGGGACCAGCACAACCAACATGAAACTCTGACTACTGTAAAGTTGTCAGCCAGGCTCGGTGGCTCAGCCTGTAATCCCACGCCTTTGGGAGGCTGAGGTGAGTGGATTGCCTGAGCCTGCAGGTTCGAGACCCGCCTGGGCAACTTGGCGAGACCACATCTCTACAATAAATCAAAAACTAAGCGGGCGTGCCTGTAGTTCCGGTTACTCGGAAGGCTGAGGCAGAAGGATCACCGGAGCCCAGCAGGTCGAGGCTGCAGTGGCCGGGAGTGGCCGCTGCACTCCAGTCTGGGTGACAGAGTGAGACTCCAACTCAAAAAAAAAAAAAAAAAAAGTTCTTTGTCTCTGACCCAGGAGTCTCACGTTTTCTGCCAGCATCCCATGAAATTTTGACAGGCTAACTTGTTAACTGTCATTTTGTGCTGCTATAACAGCATAACATACATTGGATATTTGTAAAGAACAGACATTTATTTCCCACTGTGTTGGAGGTTGGGAATTCCAAGATCAAGGTGCTGACCGGTTTGGTGTCTGGTGAAGGTCCAGTCTTTATTTTCCAGGTAGTGCTGTGGATACTACATCCTCCAGAGGGAACAAGCACTGCGTCCCCATGTGACAGAAGAGAGTAAACCCATTACTGTAAGCCCTTTTTACAGGGGCATCAATCCACTAATCAGGGCAGAGCCCTCATGACCTAAACACCTCCCATTGGGCTTCACCTTCCAGTATGGTGGCATTAGGGATTAAATTCCCAACACATAAATTTTGGGGAATACATCATGACCATAATATCTTGTAAGTGGGGCAAAATCTCAGGTGCTGCAGTTGTCAAAAATTTTGGCTGACAGAACCATGGTGCTTTGGTGTTAAAATAATTGGGAGGCTATTAGACTAATTCAGTACCCTGAATTCGTACATAAACAAACTGAAATCCAAATCAGAGTGAAGAGCCACAGCCTAGAAAAATAAAACTTTAGCATAGCCAATCAGAAACTGTCAGCTAACCTCTAACTAGGGACTTTAAAGCTACTTCTCCACTTTAACCAATCAAATGTTTTCTTTGTCTTGCTTTCACAAACACGTTATAAAAGCCATCCTTTTGCACACCTTCAGTGGAGCCCCAAACTGGCTGTAGTCTGGAGCTGCTCGATTCACCAATCATTTTGTGCTCAAATAAACTTTAAAATTTTAATGCACCTAAATTTTTCTTTTAATACTAGAAAAGACAAGGCCCAGTGGGCTAGGTTAAGAGATATGAGAAGACCGCCTAGATCCTCCCTTCCCAGGATCCAAATGGGAGGAGGGGCATAGGGTCATCCCACCATCCTACTTGCAAATGAATGTTTATTTCTTTTTGAGTTGGAGTCTCACTCTATCACCCAGGCTGGAGTGCAGTGGCACACTCACAGTCACCCCAGAGCTGACCCACTAGGCTTTGGAGATCCTTCTGCCATGCCCAGCTAATTTTTGATTTATTGTAGAGATGAGTTCTCACCAAGTTACCGGGCTG
>NW_007229113.1:0-5656 GCF_000164805.1 Carlito syrichta | reverse complement strand
AGGGTTGCTTAAGAGACCATTAGAATGGTTAGGAATTGTAAAACTCTAATTTTAGTGGTGATAGAGATATATCTGTTTTGTCAAATTGTTGAGTTCCAAGCCCTATAAGTTCATACTGGTTAATTCTCTTCCCAGTGATTAATCTCGGAGGAATATGAAAGGAGTTTGGCAAAACAGAGGCATCATAAAAATGGAAAGTAAATGGAGTTTGAAGAGAATCAGCAACATATTTTTAATGGCTGTATAAACTTGGGCATATATCTTAATTTCTGTGAACTTCAATTCCTTCATCTGCCAAGTGGAGTTAATAAAAAAGCATCTTATAGTAAGAGTAACATAAGATAATGTATCAAAACCTAAAGATACATATTAGTTTACTAATAATGGGCTATATTGTCATCATCCTTGTAGCATCATCACGATGTCAGGTTGGTACTGACAATTATAAGACAAGATTGCATGACTGTGAATATCACAGAATTATTTTCTTCTGGTGACTTATAATAATGAAATGACAACAACAAAGTCAATAAACTACTGCTAAAATACAACATTTACAGCACTGGGAACACTTATTGAAGACTGACTGAGCACAGACATTACACCAAGTGGTGTGTGTGTTTCTCTATACTTCCCACAGCTTTATCTTAATCAAAGAGCAATTTTGACCATGGTCTGACTTCCACAGATGGTAGGATATGATCACTTAATAGGGACATCTGGTGAGACACAAATAATCCAAAATTGGATTCGGTCATTCATAAATTTTCCCAAATTAGATAACTACATATAAGCCAAAATGGAGAAATTAGTTTTGTAATGGAGTACAGTATTCATAAAAGGCTACTGAGTTTCCCAAAGAGATTAATTTACTTCTAACTCCAAGTCATAATTATAACAAGCAGGAAGAACCAAGTCCTATGTTTCTAATTCATTTAGATTTCTGTAATATCTGTAAAAAATAAATACAAGCAGAAAGATCTCTATTGGTTGAGCATGAATTGCAGGATATAATCTTGATGTCTGTAATGCTGGTAGGTTATTAAGAAAAAAATATATATCTTAAAAAGTTACTTGTTTATCCTGGAAAAATATTTATATAATTTCATTTCAAGCCATGCTTTTCCCTTCTACTTGAAAATATCTCTGAAATGTCTTTGTTAAAATTCCTTTGGGAAAATACTACTGTAAATTAATTCCACTACACATTTTAGAATGTTACTAAAAGTACCCAGAAGGGGGATAACTGGGTCATAGGGACAGTCAATTTTTATATCTTTTAGGAATTGCCACAGTTTTCCACAGAGGCTGGACTAGTTTGCATTCCCACCACCAGTGTAGAAGTGCTCCCTTTTCACCTCATCCTCTCCAGCATCTGTTGTTTTTTGAATTATCGATGATGGTCATCCTGATTGGAGCTGGGTGTTATCTAAGTGTGGTTGTGATTTGCATTTCTTTGATGATAGTGAGGCTGAGCATTTTCTCCATGGATCTGTTGACTACCTGTATGTCTTCTTTTTAGAAATGTCTATTCACATATTTTGCCTCTTTTTAAATAGGGTTTTTTTTTTTTCCTTTGGCACGTTTGAGTTCCTTGTAGATCCTGGATGTTGGACCTTTGTCAGATATCCAGTTAGTGAATATTTTTTCCCATTCTGTGGGATGTCTCTTTTGATGGTTTCTTTCGTTTTGCAGAAGCTTTTCACTTTGATGAGTCCCCACTTGTCTATCTTATCTCTTACAGCATGGACATTTGGAATGTTAATCAGGAACTTGTTGCCAGTTTCAGTTTCCATAAGGGTGTCTCCAGCATTTCCTAAGGTTCTTATAGTTTGAGATTTTACATTTAGGTGTTTGATCCATTTAGAGTTGATTTTTGTGTATGGTTATAGGTATGAGTCTTGTTTTAATCTTCTGCATATGGTCAGGCAGTTTTCCCACCACCATTTACTGAAAAAATTCACCTCTCCCCAGTGGTTGTTAGTGAAGGCTTTGTCAAAGATGAGTTGTTGGTTGAGAAATTGAGGTTTTGCTTCTGGAACCTCTATCCTGTTCTATTGGTTTATATGCCTATTCTTGTACCAGTACCAGGCTGTTTTGATTATTGTAGCCTTATAATAAAGTTTAAAGTCTGGAAGTGTGATACCTCGCACTTTGTTTCTTTTGCTGAGGAATGTTTGGCTATTTGTGGTAGTTTACGTTTCCATATGAATTTCTGTATTGTTGCTTCCAAGTCTGAGAAGAATGATGGTGGTAATTTAATGGGTATTGCTCTAAATCTGTAGATTGTCTTGGGCAGGATGGGCGGAAAATGCATGATTATGGAACCAACTGTGCTGCCCATCAAAAGAGGACTGGATTACAAAAAAGAGGTACATACTCATGATGGAATATTATACAGTCAAAAGATGGACAGAATTATAAACTTTGCAGCATCTTGGATGAACTTAGAGTCTATAACACTGAATGGCCTATCACAGAAACAAATAACTGAGTACCACATGTTCTCATTCACAAGTGGACTCTGAATAATTATCATAATACTATAAGAAAGAGATAGGCAGTCGTGAGAAACTTCCAGGGGATGGGGGGGGGGCAACTCAACAATAAGTGTATCTGATATCAAACCAGGTGAAGTGGGGACCAAAGGGGGACTCAAACTTTACCTACAACCATGCCCATTGTATACCTAACCTTGAATTGTATCCCACAATAAGAAATGAAATTTGAAAAAGAATGTAACTAAAAGTAATATGGGTGACTTACTCTCATTCTTCAGGAGCTGTATCTGTCCCTTCTCACGGTTATGCAACTTTGTCTAAGGTCGCAGCATCAGGGAGAAGCATGCAGGACAGCTGGTCAATGCAGGCACAGCTTTTCATCTAGACACAACACCACCCGCTAGCATGTATATTGCACACTGACACAAACTAATGAGACTATCAACAAGTTTCATTCAGTTGTTTCTTTGTGTTGGTATCAGGATTCTCCGATGATTAGACTTGAAGAAGGTCCTTTCCCACTGTGGAGTATTTTTATTACAATGTGAGCTAGTCTAAAATGAAACCTGCCACAGGTATAAACATCTTTTAGAAAACAGGTCCAAATATGGATGTACAGACAAACTGCTCCACAAACTTAGTATTTTCTGATTTTGTCCTGTTCAGTCCTCCAACAGTCACCTTGAATGAAAGATTTGCTACAAGGTGAGCATAAAGATGATCTTATTGCAGGATCAGATAGGCTTGCAGTTAGATTAGATTGAACAGGATCATTCTGCTGTAGTGAGGAGAAGGGGTAACCACCTCGGGCAGTATAGACTTTTAGACTAAATGCACAATTCCAACTTTTGACTGCTGAACTCCCCAGGTGTTTACAGGCTTTTGTACTCATTATTGCAAGAGAAGACATTTCAGTACAACATTTGTAGCCATCTCATATTTTGAACACTGTTTATTTTAATATAGAATATGTATTTCTAACATCTCTTAGTCTGATAGGCCACTATGTTAGTGCCTTTTTAATTTTTTAAATACTTGTTATAAAGTCTTAGAAGTATGGACCCCTATCAGTCTTTTTGTGCTAACCAGAAATCTGTAGAGTGTAGATAAATGGTTAGGGAAATTCAAATGTTAACTGTCTTTTCATTGAATGTTAAAGTTAACTTATATACATGAGCATCTGTGTCACTCTGTCTACCATCTACTATTTTTCGAAAATGCAGGTGTCAGTGACCTACTACTTAGCAACAAAATAATTTCATGTGCCAAAAATAGCATTTAAAAATGATATACAAAAAATATAAAAATACTGGGGCACAAAAAGGAGGGATAAAAATTTATCTTAAAATGTTTATATCAGGCCATGCTCAGTGGCTCAGCCTGTAATCCCAGCACTTTAGGAGGCCGAGGTGAGTGGATTGCCTGAGCACACAGATTCAAGACCCACCCGGGCAACTTGGTGAGACCTCATCTCTGCAATAAATCAAAAATTAGCCGGGTGTGGTAGCACGTGCCTGTAGTTCCGGTTACTTGGAAGGCTGAGGCAGAAGAATCACTGGAGCCTAGCAGATGATGGCTGCAGGGGCCGGGAGCATGCCACTGCACTCCAACCTGGGTGACAGAGTGAGACTCCAACTTAAAAAAATGTTTAGATCAGTTATATGTGCATGTGTATATTCACACGTGTGTGTGTGTGTGTGTGTGTGTGTGTGTGTGTGTGTGTGTGTGTGTGTGCTTCAACAGGTAATTTACTTCAAACTATGAGTGTAAGTTTTAAAATGCTTGAAAAGTTTTCACTTTCACAGAAGTATTTTCAAATAAATTATAGACAGCATGGTCATCAAACTCTTTTACACTCTTCTCTTAATCTCTTTTCCAGTCCAGAGGGGATTTATTACTTCTAAAAAGAACAAAAAGAGGCTCACTGAGTATTCTTACAAACATTGTGTTTCCTTATTAACAGGACTTCTGGTCTTGAACACTTAAAAACCATTAAAAGTTAAGTGAACATTACAAGTGAAGGGTCTGGATCTTGGTTCTGCTTTGATCTATTGTTCCTGGGACAATAACATTCTCATGTCTAGTAGCCAACACTAATAAGGTCATGGAAAAGCAAGTTAAAAGAAGTTCATGGAAAAAGCGAACACAGTTTAGCATGCACAGGGTCACCTCAGTTATTAGCATGTACTATCAATTTTGTAGGTAACAAGTACAGAAATATCTGGCAGGTGTGCACATGAGGCTGGATTAAAGGAAAAATCAGGTAAGCTGTAGAGGACAATGGAAAGAAGTGGAGAAATTCAGAATATATGTGAAACCTAGACATGGTAGAATTAATTACGTGGGGTAAAGAGGGATCAGAATAACATCGAGTTCTGGCTTGAGAAACTGCTTAGGAAGGAAAGGCCATTAATTGAGAAGAAAAACTGAGTGTGCGCACGTGTGTGTGTGTGTGTGTGTGTGTGTGTGTGTGTGTGTGTGGCACGTGCATACGTACGTCCTTGGAGTGTGGAAATAGACATCATGTTGATTTTGAAAAATGTGGAGGACAAACCACTGGAGATACTCAGAGAACAGTTAAAGAGAAAAATCTTGTAATAAAAAACGTAATTGAGTATCATAAGCACATCTGGTAAGGATTAAAGCTATGGAAGTTGAAGAGATCTCTCAGAGAAAGCATATTTGAGTTAGACGATTTGAGGGTTGATTCTGGGACTTGAGACTACATCAACACTTCACACATAATGGATTGAACACTACCCATAAAGAGAAAATAAAAAATACAAGACAGATGGGAGGAAGCCAGTGGGAGAGTTGTCTCATGAGTCAACAAAAGACAATTTCAAGGAGAAAGTATTCAACATAAAAAAAAAAGAAAGTATTCAACAGGGTCACATGTCACAGAGGGATCAAGTAATATATGAACTAAAACTTTTAGAGCGATAATATGTACATGGTATGTTAATCTTAGGAGACCGGTAGGGGAAGAAGCCTGAGTGCAGCGAGTTGAGATTTGGGATCTCTGGTGAAGAAGGGAAAGAAGCATAAACTAAGCTTTTGAGGAACGTGGCTTTGAAGAAGAGACAGGATGGATCGCAGGATCAAAAAGGGCAGAGATGGGACCTCCCGTTGCTGAATATGCTCTGGTATGCAAC
>NW_007229112.1:0-5589 GCF_000164805.1 Carlito syrichta | reverse complement strand
TTTACTGGTGATAGAGATATATCTGTTTGTCAAATGTGAGTTCAAGCCCTATAAGTTTATACTGGTTAATTCTCTTCCAAGTGATTAATCTCGGAGGGATACGAAAGGAGTTTGGCAAAACAGAGGCATCATAAAAATGGAAAGTAAATGGAGTTTGAAGAGAATCAGCAACATATTTTTAATGGCTGTATAAACTTGGGCATATATCTTAATTTCTGTGAACTTCAATTCCTTCATCTGCCAAGTGGAGTTAATAAAAAAGCATCTTATAGTAAGAGTAACATAAGATAATGTATCAAAACCTAAAGATACATACTAGTTTACTAATAATGGGCTATATTGTCATCATCCTTGTAGCATCATCACGATGTCAGGTTGGTACTGACAATTATAAGACATGATTGCATGACTGTGAATATCACAGAATTATTTTCTTCTGGTGACTTATAATAATGAAATGACAATAACAAAGTCAATAAACTACTGCTAAAATACAACATTTACAGCACTGGGAACACTTATTGAAGACTGACTGAGCACAGACATTACACCAAGTGGTGTGTGTGTTTCTCTATACTTCCCACAGCTTTATCTTAATCAAAGAGCAATTTTGACCATGGTCTGACTTCCACAGATGGTAGGATATGATCACTTAATAGGGACATCTGGTGAGACACAAATAATCCAAAATTGGATTCGGTCATTCATAAATTTTCCCAAATTAGATAACTACATATAAGCCAAAATGGAGAAATTAGTTTTGTAATGGAGTACAGTATTCATAAAAGGCTACTGAGTTTCCCAAAGAGATTAATTTACTTCTAACTCCAAGTCATAATTATAACAAGCAGGAAGAACCAAGTCCTATGTTTCTAATTCATTTAGATTTCTGTAATATCTGTAAAAAATAAATACAAGCAGAAAGATCTCTATTGGTTGAGCATGAATTGCAGGATATAATCTTGATGTCTGTAATGCTGGTAGGTTATTAAGAAAAAAATATATATCTTAAAAAGTTACTTGTTTATCCTGGAAAAATATTTATATAATTTCATTTCAAGCCATGCTTTTCCCTTCTACTTGAAAATATCTCTGAAATGTCTTTGTTAAAATTCCTTTGGGAAAATACTACTGTAAATTAATTCCACTACACATTTTAGAATGTTACTAAAAGTACCCAGAAGGGGGATAACTGGGTCATAGGGACAGTCAATTTTTATATCTTTTAGGAATTGCCACAGTTTTCCACAGAGGCTGGACTAGTTTGCATTCCCACCACCAGTGTAGAAGTGCTCCCTTTTCACCTCATCCTCTCCAGCATCTGTTGTTTTTTGAATTATCGATGATGGTCATCCTGATTGGAGCTGGGTGTTATCTAAGTGTGGTTGTGATTTGCATTTCTTTGATGATAGTGAGGCTGAGCATTTTCTCCATGGATCTGTTGACTACCTGTATGTCTTCTTTTTAGAAATGTCTATTCACATATTTTGCCTCTTTTTAAATAGGGTTTTTTTTTTTTCCTTTGGCACGTTTGAGTTCCTTGTAGATCCTGGATGTTGGACCTTTGTCAGATATCCAGTTAGTGAATATTTTTTCCCATTCTGTGGGATGTCTCTTTTGATGGTTTCTTTCGTTTTGCAGAAGCTTTTCACTTTGATGAGTCCCCACTTGTCTATCTTATCTCTTACAGCATGGACATTTGGAATGTTAATCAGGAACTTGTTGCCAGTTTCAGTTTCCATAAGGGTGTCTCCAGCATTTCCTAAGGTTCTTATAGTTTGAGATTTTACATTTAGGTGTTTGATCCATTTAGAGTTGATTTTTGTGTATGGTTATAGGTATGAGTCTTGTTTTAATCTTCTGCATATGGTCAGGCAGTTTTCCCACCACCATTTACTGAAAAAATTCACCTCTCCCCAGTGGTTGTTAGTGAAGGCTTTGTCAAAGATGAGTTGTTGGTTGAGAAATTGAGGTTTTGCTTCTGGAACCTCTATCCTGTTCTATTGGTTTATATGCCTATTCTTGTACCAGTACCAGGCTGTTTTGATTATTGTAGCCTTATAATAAAGTTTAAAGTCTGGAAGTGTGATACCTCGCACTTTGTTTCTTTTGCTGAGGAATGTTTGGCTATTTGTGGTAGTTTACGTTTCCATATGAATTTCTGTATTGTTGCTTCCAAGTCTGAGAAGAATGATGGTGGTAATTTAATGGGTATTGCACTAAATCTGTAGATTGTCTTGGGCAGGATGGGCGGAAAATGCATGATTATGGAACCAACTGTGCTGCCCATCAAAAGAGGACTGGATTACAAAAAAGAGGTACATACTCATGATGGAATATTATACAGTCAAAAGATGGACAGAATTATAAACTTTGCAGCATCTTGGATGAACTTAGAGTCTATAACACTGAATGGCCTATCACAGAAACAAATAACTGAGTACCACCTGCCTTACTCATTCACAAGTGGACTCTGAATAATTATCATAATACTATAAGAAAGAGATAGGCAGTCGTGAGAAACTTCCAGGGGATGGGGGGGGGGCAACTCAACAATAAGTGTATCTGATATCAAACCAGGTGAAGTGGGGACCAAAGGGGGACTCAAACTTTACCTACACCATGCCCATTTGTATACCTAACCTTGAATTGTATCCCACAATAAGAAATGAAATTTGAAAAAGAATGTAACTAAAAGTAATATGGGTGACTTACTCTCATTCTTCAGGAGCTGTATCTGTCCCTTCTCACGGTTATGCAACTTTGTCTAAGGTCGCAGCATCAGGGAGAAGCATGCAGGACAGCTGGTCAATGCAGGCACAGCTTTTCATCTAGACACAACACCACCCGCTAGCATGTATATTGCACACTGACACAAACTAATGAGACTATCAACAAGTTTCATTCAGTTGTTTCTTTGTGTTGGTATCAGGATTCTCCGATGATTAGACTTGAAGAAGGTCCTTTCCCACTGTGGAGTATTTTTATTACAATGTGAGCTAGTCTAAAATGAAACCTGCCACAGGTATAAACATCTTTTAGAAAACAGGTCCAAATATGGATGTACAGACAAACTGCTCCACAAACTTAGTATTTTCTGATTTTGTCCTGTTCAGTCCTCCAACAGTCACCTTGAATGAAAGATTTGCTACAAGGTGAGCATAAAGATGATCTTATTGCAGGATCAGATAGGCTTGCAGTTAGATTAGATTGAACAGGATCATTCTGCTGTAGTGAGGAGAAGGGGTAACCACCTCGGGCAGTATAGACTTTTAGACTAAATGCACAATTCCAACTTTTGACTGCTGAACTCCCCAGGTGTTTACAGGCTTTTGTACTCATTATTGCAAGAGAAGACATTTCAGTACAACATTTGTAGCCATCTCATATTTTGAACACTGTTTATTTTAATATAGAATATGTATTTCTAACATCTCTTAGTCTGATAGGCCACTATGTTAGTGCCTTTTTAATTTTTTAAATACTTGTTATAAAGTCTTAGAAGTATGGACCCCTATCAGTCTTTTTGTGCTAACCAGAAATCTGTAGAGTGTAGATAAATGGTTAGGGAAATTCAAATGTTAACTGTCTTTTCATTGAATGTTAAAGTTAACTTATATACATGAGCATCTGTGTCACTCTGTCTACCATCTACTATTTTTCGAAAATGCAGGTGTCAGTGACCTACTACTTAGCAACAAAATAATTTCATGTGCCAAAAATAGCATTTAAAAATGATATACAAAAAATATAAAAATACTGGGGCACAAAAAGGAGGGATAAAAATTTATCTTAAAATGTTTATATCAGGCCATGCTCAGTGGCTCAGCCTGTAATCCCAGCACTTTAGGAGGCCGAGGTGAGTGGATTGCCTGAGCACACAGATTCAAGACCCACCCGGGCAACTTGGTGAGACCTCATCTCTGCAATAAATCAAAAATTAGCCGGGTGTGGTAGCACGTGCCTGTAGTTCCGGTTACTTGGAAGGCTGAGGCAGAAGTATCACTGGAGCCTAGCAGATCATGGCTGCAGGGGCCGGGAGCATGCCACTGCACTCCAACCTGGGTGACAGAGTGAGACTCCAACTTAAAAAAATGTTTAGATCAGTTATATGTGCATGTGTATATTCACACGTGTGTGTGTGTGTGTGTGTGTGTGTGTGTGCGCGCTTCAACAGGTAATTTACTTCAAACTATGAATGTAAGTTTTAAAATGCTTGAAAAGTTTTCACTTTCACAGAAGTATTTTCAAATAAATTATAGACAGCATGGTCATCAAACTCTTTTACACTCTTCTCTTAATCTCTTTTCCAGTCCAGAGGGGATTTATTACTTCTAAAAAGAACAAAAAGAGGCTCACTGAGTATTCTTACAAACATTGTGTTTCCTTATTAACAGGACTTCTGGTCTTGAACACTTAAAAACCATTAAAAGTTAAGTGAACATTACAAGTGAAGGGTCTGGATCTTGGTTCTGCTTTGATCTATTGTTCCTGGGACAATAACATTCTCATGTCTAGTAGCCAACACTAATAAGGTCATGGAAAAGCAAGTTAAAAGAAGTTCATGGAAAAAGCGAACACAGTTTAGCATGCACAGGGTCACCTCAGTTATTAGCATGTACTATCAATTTTGTAGGTAACAAGTACAGAAATATCTGGCAGGTGTGCACATGAGGCTGGATTAAAGGAAAAATCAGGTAAGCTGTAGAGGACAATGGAAAGAAGTGGAGAAATTCAGAATATATGTGAAACCTAGACATGGTAGAATTAATTACGTGGGGTAAAGAGGGATCAGAATAACATCGAGTTCTGGCTTGAGAAACTGCTTAGGAAGGAAAGGCCATTAATTGAGAAGAAAAACTGAGTGTGCGCACGTGTGTGTGTGTGTGTGTGTGTGTGTGTGTGTGTGTGTGTGGCACGTGCATACGTACGTCCTTGGAGTGTGGAAATAGACATCATGTTGATTTTGAAAAATGTGGAGGACAAACCACTGGAGATACTCAGAGAACAGTTAAAGAGAAAAATCTTGTAATAAAAAACGTAATTGAGTATCATAAGCACATCTGGTAAGGATTAAAGCTATGGAAGTTGAAGAGATCTCTCAGAGAAAGCATATTTGAGTTAGACGATTTGAGGGTTGATTCTGGGACTTGAGACTACATCAACACTTCACACATAATGGATTGAACACTACCCATAAAGAGAAAATAAAAAATACAAGACAGATGGGAGGAAGCCAGTGGGAGAGTTGTCTCATGAGTCAACAAAAGACAATTTCAAGGAGAAAGTATTCAACATAAAAAAAAAAGAAAGTATTCAACAGGGTCACATGTCACAGAGGGATCAAGTAATATATGAACTAAAACTTTTAGAGCGATAATATGTACATGGTATGTTAATCTTAGGAGACCGGTAGGGGAAGAAGCCTGAGTGCAGCGAGTTGAGATTTGGGATCTCTGGTGAAGAAGGGAAAGAAGCATAAACTAAGCTTTTGAGGAACGTGGCTTTGAAGAAGAGACAGGATGGATCGCAGGATCAAAAAGGGCAGAGATGGGACCTCCCGTTGCTGAATATGCTCTGGTATGCAAC
>NW_007229111.1:0-5347 GCF_000164805.1 Carlito syrichta | reverse complement strand
AAAAAAGCATCTTATAGTAAGAGTAACATAAGATAATGTATCAAAACCTAAAGATACATATTAGTTTACTAATAATGGGCTATATTGTCATCATCCTTGTAGCATCATCACGATGTCAGGTTGGTACTGACAATTATAAGACATGATTGCATGACTGTGAATATCACAGAATTATTTTCTTCTGGTGACTTATAATAATGAAATGACAACAACAAAGTCAATAAACTACTGCTAAAATACAACATTTACAGCACTGGGAACACTTATTGAAGACTGACTGAGCACAGACATTACACCAAGTGGTGTGTGTGTTTCTCTATACTTCCCACAGCTTTATCTTAATCAAAGAGCAATTTTGACCATGGTCTGACTTCCACAGATGGTAGGATATGATCACTTAATAGGGACATCTGGTGAGACACAAATAATCCAAAATTGGATTCGGTCATTCATAAATTTTCCCAAATTAGATAACTACATATAAGCCAAAATGGAGAAATTAGTTTTGTAATGGAGTACAGTATTCATAAAAGGCTACTGAGTTTCCCAAAGAGATTAATTTACTTCTAACTCCAAGTCATAATTATAACAAGCAGGAAGAACCAAGTCCTATGTTTCTAATTCATTTAGATTTCTGTAATATCTGTAAAAAATAAATACAAGCAGAAAGATCTCTATTGGTTGAGCATGAATTGCAGGATATAATCTTGATGTCTGTAATGCTGGTAGGTTATTAAGAAAAAAATATATATCTTAAAAAGTTACTTGTTTATCCTGGAAAAATATTTATATAATTTCATTTCAAGCCATGCTTTTCCCTTCTACTTGAAAATATCTCTGAAATGTCTTTGTTAAAATTCCTTTGGGAAAATACTACTGTAAATTAATTCCACTACACATTTTAGAATGTTACTAAAAGTACCCAGAAGGGGGATAACTGGGTCATAGGGACAGTCAATTTTTATATCTTTTAGGAATTGCCACAGTTTTCCACAGAGGCTGGACTAGTTTGCATTCCCACCACCAGTGTAGAAGTGCTCCCTTTTCACCTCATCCTCTCCAGCATCTGTTGTTTTTTGAATTATCGATGATGGTCATCCTGATTGGAGCTGGGTGTTATCTAAGTGTGGTTGTGATTTGCATTTCTTTGATGATAGTGAGGCTGAGCATTTTCTCCATGGATCTGTTGACTACCTGTATGTCTTCTTTTTAGAAATGTCTATTCACATATTTTGCCTCTTTTTAAATAGGGTTTTTTTTTTTTCCTTTGGCACGTTTGAGTTCCTTGTAGATCCTGGATGTTGGACCTTTGTCAGATATCCAGTTAGTGAATATTTTTTCCCATTCTGTGGGATGTCTCTTTTGATGGTTTCTTTCGTTTTGCAGAAGCTTTTCACTTTGATGAGTCCCCACTTGTCTATCTTATCTCTTACAGCATGGACATTTGGAATGTTAATCAGGAACTTGTTGCCAGTTTCAGTTTCCATAAGGGTGTCTCCAGCATTTCCTAAGGTTCTTATAGTTTGAGATTTTACATTTAGGTGTTTGATCCATTTAGAGTTGATTTTTGTGTATGGTTATAGGTATGAGTCTTGTTTTAATCTTCTGCATATGGTCAGGCAGTTTTCCCACCACCATTTACTGAAAAAATTCACCTCTCCCCAGTGGTTGTTAGTGAAGGCTTTGTCAAAGATGAGTTGTTGGTTGAGAAATTGAGGTTTTGCTTCTGGAACCTCTATCCTGTTCTATTGGTTTATATGCCTATTCTTGTACCAGTACCAGGCTGTTTTGATTATTGTAGCCTTATAATAAAGTTTAAAGTCTGGAAGTGTGATACCTCGCACTTTGTTTCTTTTGCTGAGGAATGTTTGGCTATTTGTGGTAGTTTACGTTTCCATATGAATTTCTGTATTGTTGCTTCCAAGTCTGAGAAGAATGATGGTGGTAATTTAATGGGTATTGCACTAAATCTGTAGATTGTCTTGGGCAGGATGGGCGGAAAATGCATGATTATGGAACCAACTGTGCTGCCCATCAAAAGAGGACTGGATTACAAAAAAGAGGTACATACTCATGATGGAATATTATACAGTCAAAAGATGGACAGAATTATAAACTTTGCAGCATCTTGGATGAACTTAGAGTCTATAACACTGAATGGCCTATCACAGAAACAAATAACTGAGTACCACATGTTCTCATTCACAAGTGGACTCTGAATAATTATCATAATACTATAAGAAAGAGATAGGCAGTCGTGAGAAACTTCCAGGGGATGGGGGGGGGGCAACTCAACAATAAGTGTATCTGATATCAAACCAGGTGAAGTGGGGACCAAAGGGGGACTCAAACTTTACCTACACCATGCCCATTTGTATACCTAACCTTGAATTGTATCCCACAATAAGAAATGAAATTTGAAAAAGAATGTAACTAAAAGTAATATGGGTGACTTACTCTCATTCTTCAGGAGCTGTATCTGTCCCTTCTCACGGTTATGCAACTTTGTCTAAGGTCGCAGCATCAGGGAGAAGCATGCAGGACAGCTGGTCAATGCAGGCACAGCTTTTCATCTAGACACAACACCACCCGCTAGCATGTATATTGCACACTGACACAAACTAATGAGACTATCAACAAGTTTCATTCAGTTGTTTCTTTGTGTTGGTATCAGGATTCTCCGATGATTAGACTTGAAGAAGGTCCTTTCCCACTGTGGAGTATTTTTATTACAATGTGAGCTAGTCTAAAATGAAACCTGCCACAGGTATAAACATCTTTTAGAAAACAGGTCCAAATATGGATGTACAGACAAACTGCTCCACAAACTTAGTATTTTCTGATTTTGTCCTGTTCAGTCCTCCAACAGTCACCTTGAATGAAAGATTTGCTACAAGGTGAGCATAAAGATGATCTTATTGCAGGATCAGATAGGCTTGCAGTTAGATTAGATTGAACAGGATCATTCTGCTGTAGTGAGGAGAAGGGGTAACCACCTCGGGCAGTATAGACTTTTAGACTAAATGCACAATTCCAACTTTTGACTGCTGAACTCCCCAGGTGTTTACAGGCTTTTGTACTCATTATTGCAAGAGAAGACATTTCAGTACAACATTTGTAGCCATCTCATATTTTGAACACTGTTTATTTTAATATAGAATATGTATTTCTAACATCTCTTAGTCTGATAGGCCACTATGTTAGTGCCTTTTTAATTTTTTAAATACTTGTTATAAAGTCTTAGAAGTATGGACCCCTATCAGTCTTTTTGTGCTAACCAGAAATCTGTAGACTGTAGATAAATGGTTAGGGAAATTCAAATGTTAACTGTCTTTTCATTGAATGTTAAAGTTAACTTATATACATGAGCATCTGTGTCACTCTGTCTACCATCTACTATTTTTCGAAAATGCAGGTGTCAGTGACCTACTACTTAGCAACAAAATAATTTCATGTGCCAAAAATAGCATTTAAAAATGATATACAAAAAATATAAAAATACTGGGGCACAAAAAGGAGGGATAAAAATTTATCTTAAAATGTTTATATCAGGCCATGCTCAGTGGCTCAGCCTGTAATCCCAGCACTTTAGGAGGCCGAGGTGAGTGGATTGCCTGAGCACACAGATTCAAGACCCACCCGGGCAACTTGGTGAGACCTCATCTCTGCAATAAATCAAAAATTAGCCGGGTGTGGTAGCACGTGCCTGTAGTTCCGGTTACTTGGAAGGCTGAGGCAGAAGAATCACTGGAGCCTAGCAGATGATGGCTGCAGGGGCCGGGAGCATGCCACTGCACTCCAACCTGGGTGACAGAGTGAGACTCCAACTTAAAAAAATGTTTAGATCAGTTATATGTGCATGTGTATATTCACACGTGTGTGTGTGTGTGTGTGTGTGTGTGTGTGTGTGTGTGTGTGTGTGTGTGCTTCAACAGGTAATTTACTTCAAACTATGAGTGTAAGTTTTAAAATGCTTGAAAAGTTTTCACTTTCACAGAAGTATTTTCAAATAAATTATAGACAGCATGGTCATCAAACTCTTTTACACTCTTCTCTTAATCTCTTTTCCAGTCCAGAGGGGATTTATTACTTCTAAAAAGAACAAAAAGAGGCTCACTGAGTATTCTTACAAACATTGTGTTTCCTTATTAACAGGACTTCTGGTCTTGAACACTTAAAAACCATTAAAAGTTAAGTGAACATTACAAGTGAAGGGTCTGGATCTTGGTTCTGCTTTGATCTATTGTTCCTGGGACAATAACATTCTCATGTCTAGTAGCCAACACTAATAAGGTCATGGAAAAGCAAGTTAAAAGAAGTTCATGGAAAAAGCGAACACAGTTTAGCATGCACAGGGTCACCTCAGTTATTAGCATGTACTATCAATTTTGTAGGTAACAAGTACAGAAATATCTGGCAGGTGTGCACATGAGGCTGGATTAAAGGAAAAATCAGGTAAGCTGTAGAGGACAATGGAAAGAAGTGGAGAAATTCAGAATATATGTGAAACCTAGACATGGTAGAATTAATTACGTGGGGTAAAGAGGGATCAGAATAACATCGAGTTCTGGCTTGAGAAACTGCTTAGGAAGGAAAGGCCATTAATTGAGAAGAAAAACTGAGTGTGCGCACGTGTGTGTGTGTGTGTGTGTGTGTGTGTGTGTGTGTGTGTGGCACGTGCATACGTACGTCCTTGGAGTGTGGAAATAGACATCATGTTGATTTTGAAAAATGTGGAGGACAAACCACTGGAGATACTCAGAGAACAGTTAAAGAGAAAAATCTTGTAATAAAAAACGTAATTGAGTATCATAAGCACATCTGGTAAGGATTAAAGCTATGGAAGTTGAAGAGATCTCTCAGAGAAAGCATATTTGAGTTAGACGATTTGAGGGTTGATTCTGGGACTTGAGACTACATCAACACTTCACACATAATGGATTGAACACTACCCATAAAGAGAAAATAAAAAATACAAGACAGATGGGAGGAAGCCAGTGGGAGAGTTGTCTCATGAGTCAACAAAAGACAATTTCAAGGAGAAAGTATTCAACATAAAAAAAAAAGAAAGTATTCAACAGGGTCACATGTCACAGAGGGATCAAGTAATATATGAACTAAAACTTTTAGAGCGATAATATGTACATGGTATGTTAATCTTAGGAGACCGGTAGGGGAAGAAGCCTGAGTGCAGCGAGTTGAGATTTGGGATCTCTGGTGAAGAAGGGAAAGAAGCATAAACTAAGCTTTTGAGGAACGTGGCTTTGAAGAAGAGACAGGATGGATCGCAGGATCAAAAAGGGCAGAGATGGGACCTCCCGTTGCTGAATATGCTCTGGTATGCAAC
>NW_007229110.1:0-660 GCF_000164805.1 Carlito syrichta | reverse complement strand
CTCTATACTTCCCACAGCTTTATCTTAATCAAAGAGCAATTTTGACCATGGTCTGACTTCCACAGATGGTAGGATATGATCACTTAATAGGGACATCTGGTGAGACACAAATAATCCAAAATTGGATTCGGTCATTCATAAATTTTCCCAAATTAGATAACTACATATAAGCCAAAATGGAGAAATTAGTTTTGTAATGGAGTACAGTATTCATAAAAGGCTACTGAGTTTCCCAAAGAGATTAATTTACTTCTAACTCCAAGTCATAATTATAACAAGCAGGAAGAACCAAGTCCTATGTTTCTAATTCATTTAGATTTCTGTAATATCTGTAAAAAATAAATACAAGCAGAAAGATCTCTATTGGTTGAGCATGAATTGCAGGATATAATCTTGATGTCTGTAATGCTGGTAGGTTATTAAGAAAAAAATATATATCTTAAAAAGTTACTTGTTTATCCTGGAAAAATATTTATATAATTTCATTTCAAGCCATGCTTTTCCCTTCTACTTGAAAATATCTCTGAAATGTCTTTGTTAAAATTCCTTTGGGAAAATACTACTGTAAATTAATTCCACTACACATTTTAGAATGTTACTAAAAGTACCCAGAAGGGGGATAACTGGGTCATAGGGACAGTCAATTTTTATATCTTTTAG
>NW_007229109.1:0-7075 GCF_000164805.1 Carlito syrichta | reverse complement strand
AGTATGCTGGAGTAGGACAGGAATATCTGCTCAGTGTGACATTGCAGATTTGGCCACATAGAAACATAAAGAAGGAGAGAGGACCATAACCATATGTATGACCCTAATCATGCCATGACCCTCCGTGCTCATTAGAAAACATGACCTATCAGTATCTTTGACTTTAATTGTACATAATTAGCATTTCTCCATTCTAAGGAAGAATGAGTTTAGGAATAGGAGAAGAGAGCATCTGCCTTTGCTTCTTCACCTAACAAGCATTTAAACCTTGTGCTTTCTGCCCCTTTTCCAAGTCATTGTTGGCATAATCAAATGAATACAAAAACAGGAGAAAATCTACATTAGTGATAGAACCAGGGAAGACTGCCATCTATAGGCAAAACATTCAAATAATTTTCCCTTGATAGAGTGTAAAAGGGATCAAAGTAAAAAGGGATACTTAGAGCTAGTCCAACTCCCCTTCCTAAAATCATGGTAGAAAATAAATTAAAGGGGCCTTACCAAAGTTGAACCATCATCAGCTGGTTTGGAAGGGCAATGGCTGGAGGATACAAGACATCTGAGAAACACCAGTTTCTGAATTTCTTTTCACTGCTATTGAACTTTGTAGAGCTGGAAAGCCCCAGCAAGTGAAGGGAGTTAGAAGCCAGTTATTACCACACTGTATGCATTGAATGAAGACAGTCCAAATAAAAGATTTCAAGCTCTAGATGACTGCTAAGTTGGTAAGTTGTAGAGAATTTCATCATGATGGATGGGTGATTGGACTACATTGCTCTTAGTACCTTTTCCTAACCTGAGAATGTTTGATTGTATGATTTAACTTAAATTATTTCAACTTAGGTTTCAAGTTCTATACTCTATACTCTATTGCTCTGTAGATTTTGATCAACTGCCTTAAGGGAATAACATGGAATATTTAATAAAAACATGCTTTCAGAGAGAGTGAGGGATTAATGTCAGTTCTAATCAAACACATTACACATATAATGCCAACTGTATACTAGGTAATGGAAATCCAGAGATAAATAGTAGTACATCATTGTGTTTTAGACAAGGCTTAGAATTAGATAGAAAAGAAAGACACATCAGATGATAGTGTGATTAAATGCTATAATAGACCACTGCTTAAAGTGCTTGGGTACATAGACAAGGGTCATTAATCTGCCTCAGAGAGCAGATGATTTTTGAAGTGGACCTTGAGTATTAACTTGCGGTGTTAACTCATCAGACATTACGGGAAGAGAACAAATAATCTAGTATAGTTGAAACATGATGGGAATAAAAGGAATGGTAGGTCGCCAAAGTAGAAAGGTTGGATGAAGTCAAGTGTTTGCCATGCAAAAGAGTTTGTACTTTTTATTTGAAGGAGGTGGGGAGCAATTAAATCTGTTTCTTAGAACATCATTTTTGCCACAGAGTCAAAAGAAAACTTCTAGGCAAGATGGTAGAGTGAATATATGCAAAGAACACAACCTTCTAATGCAAACATACAGAAATGTTTAATAAAATGTTTTGAAAATAGAAACATTTATAGATGTACTACAAATATGCATAAATAAATAACAAAACTCCCTCCCTCACTTATCCCCCTCTCAAATACTTTCACAGTCAAAAGTACAGGGGAAGCCCACAGTGTTAAGTGGAAGTCATGTCACCAGTCAAGAAAGGAACAGAAATACAACTTCCTATAGGAAATGGGGACTGAATGTTCACCTACATGGTGGCAGGTGAAGATCCTCTCTCCCTAAATGAAGCTAGGGGCTGAATTTTTGTGTCCTGACCTATGCAAGACAGCAGTATAATGGGGAAGGTGAGTACATGGGCTTTGAGGCCAGCATTCCTGGAGCTCCTGACTACATTATTAGAACATAGCAAGTGCTTAGTAAATATCGGTCATTTTTAGAGGGAAAGTTGATGTAGGTCTGCCAGCCTGACCAGAGGCTATGTCAAGAAATTATTTGCCTTTGATAGGGGAAGAGGTAGATACCAGGGAACCAGATCTAAACCGCATGCTGTTTACAGTATAACTATTCTGGTTCCCAGTGATCACAATCCAAGATTTCAAAGAACTTAAAAGTCATCTAAAACTCATAGGAATAATAATTATTAGCCATTCTACATTTCATATGGATCTAATGAAGATGAATAGGTCCTTTCACATTCTGTGTTTTGAGATTTTTATAACAAAAATAGCATATCTGATTCTAAGTTATAGATTCCTAATCATTTTTTGTGCCATGATCCCCTTGGGGAGTTTGGTAAAAAATGTAGATGTCTTCTTAAAATAATGTTTTTAAATGCATAAAATAAGATATATAAGGGCAACTAATTATATTGAAATACATTTCTCAAAATGCAAAAAGGGGCCTAAATCTGCAATATGATAATATAGGTATTTTTAATTAACACATTCAATAAAAATATACAGCACTGGGTCTAATAACTACTTTCAATGCAATGTTATAAAAATATGTGATTTTTTTTTAGTCACAGAAATCATGAATACTAAGAAGAGTCATATTCAGAATTCAAATCTATCCATTTTCATAAGGCCTCTACAAAATAATTTCTAGTGCTGACCTAAGAGATTTTGTGCACCTAGTAGTGGTGGGGGAGAAGGTATCCAATAGCTATATGAGTATATGGCACAGAGAATACTCAATAAATTTTAATGAATGAATGAATGAATGTACAAATGAATAGAGTTGATCAACCTGAAAAACAAACAAAAATATTTCTCTCTCCTTCCTATGCATTCCCTATTGGTATTTTCTCTTATTGCTTTTAGTTCCCACTCACACATGCATTCATTGCACCAATATTTATTGAACAGCTACTGCATAAAATATACTAGGATTTGTGGATGCCACCAACACGCATGAATAAGATGTGAGTCTGGCCCTAAGAGAGGAATTGCTTGAGAGGATATGATGGAAACCTAGTAAAATCTCACCTATGTTCATCATGTGACCAATTTTATCAATTGCCTATTTTTTTTTCTTAAGACTTCCCATAAAATCTGGGAAACCATCAAAAGGAATTTCAAAGTTGGCAATAATGAAATAGAGCTGGATTGCAGTATCTGAAAAAGAAACCTGTCACACACAGGGCTTGTTCTAACCACGCAATTTACAGAGCTGAGTTTGGAAGAAGTAGTTCTGTTTGCAGAGTTAGCTACCATAAGATTCCGCAAATAGCTGCCTTCACTGGAACCTATGTTTGCTAGGAGAAAAGTCACAGATGGGACCTCTTTAAAATATTCCACAGAGAGGTGGTGCTTGCTATCGAAGTTTTAAAAGATTATTTTATGAGATGCTTTCATACTGACTTATGAAGAAATAGGTCACTTTTCCCACAAAGTTTGATAACACCTGATTGGATGTACAAACTTTCTTCTCAATGTTACCACTATACTTTTGATAATGCCTACTCTGCTGTTGGTTGAAAAAAGTCTACTACTTAGGTACAATGTGGTGCTGGTTGGATGTAGGGAAGGTCTTTTTTTCCACAGTGGTCAGCTGGCCTGTCAAGTGTGTGTTAACAGTTGAACAGGGAATTTTACCAGTTTTCTGGTTTTCTGGCAGAGAAGCCTATGATCTAAAATAGGGGTTGGCAAACTACAGTCCACAGGCTACTGCCTGCTTTTGTAAATAAAGTTTTTACACAGTCACACTCATTTAGAGTCTAAAATATTTGCTATCTAGCCTTTTATAGAAAAAGTTTAAAATCTCTTACTTTAGAAGGCTGAGAGTTCAGGTGTGTTCTTCTGATGGAGGCTGGGATTTCCAGGACATGCTAAGCGATGGTGGAAGTCAACACTGTGGGCTGATTTAATTCAAATTTGTCTCTCCTTTTTCAATTGTAAGCCCTATAAAGATGCTATGCTAGAGGGTATCAAAGTTTGCTCCATCTCATGAGGAAGTATGTTTATCTTGTTGAAGCTATGGGTAGAATAAGACAGGCTCTTTGATAACTATATAATAAAGATGAAAGTAGTAAGAGAGAGATAGAGAAGAGTTCTTTGAGAGCTCAGTGTGGAAAAAACTACTTTAAACTTAGAGGGGTAGAAAAATGTTTGCAGAAAACAAGTATTTAATCCAGACTTTGAAGTGTGAGTAGAATCTGAACAAGAACCTCATAAAAGGAGTCAAAAGATCTGTGAGGACTTCGGAAAATCACTCACTGTCTTGGATCTTCTACATCCACTCATTAATATATCCAGTAAAGATGTATTAATTTTCTAAGTCTCAAGAATGGCATTATGGCAATCCAAAAAAAAAATGGTGGTCCAACTCTCCTCTTCTCTCTTCTCCAAGTTCTTGCCTAAAATGACCCAATGAGCATACAAAGAGATCAGCAAAGGAAAGTAGGAAAGATTTTACACGTATGATTCAGCCTTCAAGGAATTTCTTCCAGAGTCAGAAAAGCTATGATTAGATGAAAGACAGAACAAGCTATGGCAAGAGACATGGAAAGTTAGAACAGCAGAGCTGCACTGCTTCTCCAAGTTGGAGAGGTGATGTCTAGAAGATAGGTCAAATCATGGTACATATTGGAAGTACTGCACGTGAATTTCATTTATCCATCAAGAAGCAGCTACCTACATGGTCAAAGATGGTAACAACCAACAGGAAGCTTGAAAGCAACAAGTCTTCCTCTTGACATAGTATAGCCTTTTTCTGATAGAGTGAGTGGTGACACCAGGATGATTAGCAAAGCCACATTTTCTACTTGAAGCCAAGGGCACATTTCATAGAATGTAAAATAAAGATGACTGGTACTCAGCTTAGTAGCTTCACCAAACACAAAGTAAAAAACAAGGCAGAGATCTCCAGTAGCACCTGGCTTTCAATCTAAACTAATTCATCCTGTTTGTTGGAGTTCTTAACTAGTAATTTAAAAAAATCATGATCCCATAAAAGCATGCAGTTGGACAATAGGGAAGTTAAGGTGATGCCTTACACTATTTTTCACAAACATTAGGTAAGGACAGAAATATTTTCAATCAAGGCTAAAAAGTTGTAAAAAGAAACAACTTGAAATCTATGAAAAGATATTGCAACATAAAAAGAAAATAAAATATAAGATTCAAAGAAGGTGTCTTAGAAAAAACTAGAAGTACATTAGATAGCATGCATTTTCTACTCTCTCTGAAGTGAAAGTAGAAATATAGGAAGTTATCACAGCAGTCTAAGATGGCAAGTTGTAGCCTGAGATAAAAGGAAAATATAAGGAACCCAGTAATGGCAGTGCAGAATTTTAAATTTCATTAGAAAACTAAATCAGTGCTATATATTATAAAGTTGGGAGGCTCCAGAATGCAGAGTACAAGCAAAAGTGATGAAAACATGAGAGAGAACATTACAACTTATGTCTACAAGACATAGAATTACGATTCATGATATAGAGAATTGGTCTTTGGGAGAAAGAGAGGGGCACAAATGTTATACAACAATCAAATAAAAAAATGAATAGAGTACTCCTGAACTAAAGAAAGAACTGAACCTACTGAGATACAGAGTTCAGCTACAGCTAGTTGTGGCAAATTGACAAAAAGAAACCAATCTGAGCTATCTTTGTAGATATATATTTACATTTAAAGGATAAAGAAGGAATTCTGAGCATAATGTCTGTATGAAAATAGTTACCTACAAAGGCAGTTCATTAGACTGGCAGCCTCTTTTTTCTTTATGTGTCCCTCATGTTCCTATTTCATTTCCTCATTCTTGAAAAGGAAGAAATCCATCCAGGCCCTAAATCATTACTGTTCCCTGGATCTTTGCAATGGCTCTTTAATGGTTTCCCTGCTTCTTCCCTGGCCTAGCTCCCACAGTCTGTCTTTCACACAGCGGCCACAGAGATTTCTTATTCATAAACATACCAAGTAAAAACGTTTACTTTTATCTAAATCCCATCTATCATCCATCCATCCATCCATCTATCCATCCAGCCAATAAGTATGTATTGAGCACCTACTCTGAGCCAAATGCTTCTCAGGGCACTGAAGATATGTTAGTAAACAAAAGATACCATTTTCTACTTTTGTGGAACTTAAAATTTTTAGGAACTTGCTCCTAGTGAGCAGAGGAAAATAATGCACATGGGTTAACAAATAAATCAACAAATAAATATATGGTATGCTATGTGTGACAAGTGCTAAGGAAGAGAAACAAGACAGACTAAAGGGAAGTGAGAGTGAGGGAGGAATCAAAGAGCACATCTCAGAAGAAGTTGACATTGTACAGAACTCAAATGCATTGAAGGAACAAACCAGGTAGATAATCTTGAAACAGAATGAGCTGTAATTGCAAATGACTTGAATCAAAACGCACTAGGAGTGTTCAGAGAAGAGTAAGGAGGTCTGCTTGGTTGAAGCAGAGTGAGTTAGAGGAGACTGGATAGAATAGGAGCTCAGACATGTTAAGTAGGTAGGCATTAGTCCACTGAAGCATTGAGACAATGCTAAAGAGTTTAAATTTTGTACCCAAGTGAGATGGGAACCAATTGTAGCACTTTGAGCAGAGGTGTGACATAATCTGACTTACATTTTAGAGGAAGCGGGTAAGGGGGAAACATAGGGACACCATTAGAGAGCCATTGCAAAGATGAGAAAGGAACAATGGTGGGTTGAATCTGATAAGATCTTCCCATGAATCTCTAAGTAAAGGGCAGGGTGTACAAATCCCTTTCCTCTTTAGCTCTTGCCTCATGAACTCCTTTCCTCGAAGTGACATCTTCCTCCTATCCTCATTGCCAGGTTCCACATCTAAGAACTGAAATTCTACAAAAAAATAGCGATTGCTGCCAAGTGTTGCTGCTAGGTTCTTACCATCTCTGCCCCTGTTGTCATGGGGATGACACCTATACAAACTCAATCCACTTCAGTTGTCCTCTCAGATTTGCTTTCTGTCTGAATGTGGAAATGTGTTGGGTGGCGCTTCAAGGATCGTTGACTAATCCTTGAATCACTGCAGCCCCCCATCTCCCACCCTCCACCGACCCATGTCTATGAGCAACAGGAATTACTGGACTTAAGAAAAGTTGTTTTACTTTTTTTTAGGTGTTTTTCTTC